>NC_039256.1:5312107-5474607 GCF_003368295.1 Carassius auratus | reverse complement strand
CTTTTCTGAAATCAGCTATCCATAAACCGAAGTGGAATAAGGGAAGAGGAGACTTATTTAAAAGAATTTCAAAACTGCCTGAGAGCATAGCAGAAGTGAGCATAAGAACGGCTTAAGGACAAGCCCCCAGCAGCCAGCAGCAAGCATCATTCCCATCGATTTGAATCTGGAGCCAACTACCTTCAAACTGCTTGGCATAATTCACTGCCAATGTCATCAAAGTACTGCAGCACTGCCGGCGCTCTTGGGCTTCAAAACTTTCTCTTCAATCAGACACTAGTCCTTTATTCCAGCCTCCACACAGCAGTAAGCAAGTTACCATAATGCTCTGGAAATATATATCTGTAATTTATTCCTGCAGCTCAAATTGCATGCAGAAGACTGATTGCCAACTCTCCAGACATATGAATTTCATGCATTTCAAATGCATTGGCCAAACTGCATGCACACAATTAAAAATAGCACATAAAGCATACTGAAACTAGCTTTATATGTTATGAACTTAATACTTCAGCACCAATAAAAAAGCCTTGCTCCCTCTCATTCTGCATAAACAGATCAGAGCTCATTTATTTCAAATCAAAGCATGACGTCTCCGTCTAGAGCAGCAAGTGTTCTGCTGGTCATGCCCCTCATTGATGTGCAAGGCATGTGCGGCCTGCCCATTCTCAGCCACACCAGGAAACAGCTACACAGAGGCTCATTGTACCAGGCAAAGGAAATCACTTCATTTGAAACTGGATGAAAAAACATTCTCTCACATTGAGCACTGTAGCCATTACGCTCCTTCTCTTTTTCCATGTGGGAAAACATTCGCGTCACTTTGAACTTAAACTGCTAAGATAAGTTGCAAACATATTTAAAAAGGTATTGAATTATAAATGAAAAAAAAAAAAAAAACAGTAATTATACACAAGGCACCCCAAAGTTTTTGAATATAGCAGTGATAGAGGGCCTTATTTACATTTATGTAAACAAGCAAACTGATAAAAAATTAATCGGCCAATCAATAAATTAATAAACGTATTTCTGTACTAAGAGGAAGTAAAAAGGTTATCTGATTAATGGTACATGAAATTGCTATATAGTTTTTTTTTTTTTTTTCAAGTATTTAACTAATCTACAAAAAGGCATGTTTTTAAATTCAGCACTGAGTCAACAGTATCTCTACCGGCTAATGCAAACTCATTCTAGCACCTTGGACAGCAACTGTGATGTCCACAGGAAAAGACGATCTGATTTTAATGAAGAAATGAATGATCAAATGTTGTAGGAGCCACAGTTTGGATATTATATCAAGCAAATTGGTGTGTCATGATACACACAGAAAATTCAGGCAAGCAAAGATTATCAAATAATTTTCTGCTCCATTTCTTCTTCACCGACAATGCTTCATGGCACAGAAACTAGACAAATACAATCAGCTACCACATATAGCAATTTACCCCCCCCCCACCCTACCCCTACACACACACACACACACACACACACACACACTGCCGTGTGCCATTAAAGGAAATCAGTTGTGCTGCTGAATACTGCTCAATCCCCATCCATCACTGAATGCATAAGAAACTCACAATTTTTCCTAATTTTCTTCAAGCTGAAAGGACCTGATTTTAGAGCCACAAAAATGTGTGGTAAATAATATTCTCGTAAACACCGGAGTACCCTTTAACTTTTTTCCCATTTAATGCAATGGACAAATAATTCTATTTTACAGAGTCTTAAAATACAGCACTTATAAAAATTTGATTAGCAGAAAGCAGAGATAAAATTCTTCAAGTGCAAAGGCACTTCTGGAACCACAAATTTGTGTTGCACTCGCCATCCAACATGTTCTTCAGGAATGTCATTTCAACAACCCTGTCGTCTGAGAGAAAATATATTTCATATTACAAAAAAAGCATGGAGCTGTAAGCTATACATATGCTTGCGACAACTGCTACAGTCTTTATGTTTCAAGTAGAAGAAATAATTTAAACCTTAGAGAAAATAATATATCATCTCTAAATTGCCGGTATGTACACAGCCTCTAAAAGAAGATGGAAGGCTTAGGTCTGTGGTGGTGTTATTATTGTCTCTTGTGGTTGAATACACAGATGATACAGGTTTACAGGGACTCAATCTTACAACTGACTCATTGCAGTTTGTTTCTCCAGAACTTCGAGGTAGTCCGGCTCGGTTTTAAGCTTGTTGGATAGTAAAGGATGCTCATTTTTGGACTGTGCAGCATATTTTCTGGGGGTTCCATAGAGAACGGTTTTGTTTAATCGATCCTGGTTGTGTCGCCGGGTGGTTTCGTAGGGGGGGATGAAGGATTTTTTGGGTAAAGTGCAAAAGTTATAGCTGAATGGCCCGGACTGGGGCAGATCTTTTGCTCTCTCCACAATGTTCTGGTAAAGCAGTTCCGGCTCGCGGTTGGCACAGGGCTGTTTGTCAATGAACTCCACTGTGCTTATGGTGAAAGCTGGGCTTCGATCAGGGTCCTCCTTCTTAGGGTCAAGAGTGCTGAAGCTCAGTTCCTTCAGGTTCCGATAGTAGGCCACCTGCTCATTCTCCTTCTGCATGTAGATGGGATTCTGACACATCTGACCTACGGGCGGAGGGATGTAGTTATACACGTGGTTGTCGCTTTTGTCCGCGTTGGCATCCGCGTTGTATGAGCCGTACTGTACTTGGAAGGAGTTCAAGTCCAAATGGTTATTGGTGCCCGAGGGAATGTTGTCCACTCCCTTGCGACGTTTGAGGACGAACACGAACAACCCTGCCCCGAAGCACACGGAGAGAATGAACACAACGAGCAGGCCTAGGATGAGAACGGACAAGGGCACCTCTGGAGGCATTTCGGGCATTCTGTCCGTAGGGGTTACGACAGAAGAAGGGGTCACCTCAGTGCTCGAGCTCATGACAGTGGGGGGTTTAGTCACAGGAACCTCATCAGTCTCAGGGCAGATGGCATCATTTCGGAGGGAGCGCAAGAGCCGACCTGCGTGCTTGGATGGGGAGTCACACGTGATTTCATTTACCACCACGCTGGTGCTGGACAGCTCCATCCAGTTCTTAAGCTCCACAATGTCACAGGTGCAGTCCCACGGATTCTCTTGGAGATCAATCTGAATGAAGGCAGAGAGCTGGTCCAGCACCCCACGCACTGGGAGATAGGAAAAATGATTGTTTCTGAGATTAAGCCTTGTCAGCATAGTACCTCCAAACACATTGTCGGGAAGGGATCTCAGCAGGTTATTATTAAGGAATAATAGCTGCAGATTGTGCAGCGAGTTGAATGTGTGAGGTAAAATCTCTTTAATGATGTTATATTCCAGGTAGAGATATTGCAAGCTCTGCAGCCCAGCAAATAAAGACTGGGACAGGCTTTCGATGTAGTTGCCGTTCAGATAGAGCCTCCTTAAACTTGTGAGATTCTCAAAGGCTCCGTCCTGAATGATAGCTATTCTGTTATTCCCTAAATGCAGGAGCTCAAGGGAGCTGTACTCTGTCAGGTCCGTTCTGTATATGGTCTGCAAATAGTTGCCAGTTAAATGCAGCTTCTTTGGATACGACGGTTTGGGTTGAAGTTCAGAGATGTTCTGAAGCTTTCTCTCCTGACAATTAATGTTTAATCCACTGTCTGGATTTTGCGATGTGCACACGCAAATGCTCGGGCAGGTCATCGGAACGGGTGAGCGTGTCTGGTACACCATGATAGGCCCAAATACGTGTTTATCTCTACTGGATGTGACACGTGGGGTGGGGCGATATCTCATTTTGGGGGGGCGGGAGGCCTTTGGGGGTCTTGTCGGGGTGACTCGAGGCCGCAGTGTTGGAGACGGACCCTGGTACTGTGAATCAGATGGTGGTTGCATGGCACGATGACTTGCGTCTCCAGGATTGCGCCTGGGGCAAAGGTCTTGCTTGATCAGCTGTGTGACGTCTTTACCATGCAGTCTGAACGGCGTCTCACAAACGATATCCCCTACGAAGACTGAAATTGTATCCAGCCAGGCTTTCAGGGGTATCAGATCACAAGTGCAATTCCACGGGTTCTCTTCCAGCTGAATCTCCATTATTCCACCTATATGCTCTAGAACGCCGGCAAACGGCAGCATCTTCAGCCGGTTTCCCCTTAAATCCAAATGCGTCAACATGACAAAGCGGAATATGTTGTTAGGTAGAGAGAGCAAAAGGTTGTCGTTGAGTATCAGGACTTTGAGTTTATTCAGTTTGTTGAAAGCCCCAGCCTCTATGGCACTAATGTAATTATAATCAGCTTGCAAATACTCCAAACTCTCCAAACCAGAAAAAGTGTCCTCTCTAATGATCTCCAGGTTATTATTATTGAGATGAAGACGCTTCAAGTTTTTTAACCCATTGAATGCCCCTGTTTTAATCTCCTGCAAACCATTATTACCCAAATGAAGAGATGTTACATTACCATAATTGAGGAATTCGTTCGGGCTTATCTTCGTGAGAAAGTTTCCATTCAGAAACAGTTGGCTGATTTTGTTTTGCGGAGGCTGAAAATGACTGACCGTGGTAAAACCCTTGTTTTCACAATTGATATTCAATGCGTTCTCCTTTTCCTCGCAGGAGCACCGGTTTTTGCAAATGTCTTTGGAAGTTTTGCGGCTGTCTGTCTTTGAAGGGAAACTGGTGACTGTTAAAACGCTCAACAAGAGAATGTTGTTCAGCATTTTTACAGCAATAATGCCGAAAGCCCTAGCATTAATGTGCAAATCTCAAAACAGGCATGCACAGCCCCAAAGATGATTTCAGAAAGCGCACAGAAGCGCACAGCTCTCCATTGACCCTCCTTAAATCCCAAAAGGCGGAATGGAGAAGACATCCATCACCGAGCGCACTGTGACCGCTGCTGGACCGAACGCATCGCCGTTCCTCGCAGTGATAGTGAAATCCCGGACTAATGAGCAAACATTCATGCAAGGGCATCCGAGGCACCACAGTTCTGAGTCTCGGAGCTTAAACTGTCCCCTTTCACCTGAAACGCTAGGATATTCAGACGAAAGCAACTTCTCGCATGTGATCCTGCATGGCGACAGTCAACTTGACAGTGCGTGATGCGCGGAATAACTGAGTGCTACGCGAGCGAGCTTCAGAGTGAGAGAGATGGACTCCGCGCTTGCTCACTCACTCCCACCAGGAACGCGCGCCTCTGTGTGTGTGTGTGTGTGTGTGTGTGCTGGATGAGACAGTGTGTGAGCTCTGCGAGGAATTCCGACGTCACCGCTCTTGAGTGAGTAGATGCTTTCCTTTTCTACTTAATAACGCTATTTTAATGGCAGGTTATAATTATCAGTTTTTGATAAATTATTTCTAAAAATGAAATTGATTACCTTCATGTTTTATTTTTCTTCTGTCATTGTATTGCATTTAACGTTTTGTTTATTTTGATTATTTATTTCATTTATGCAAAATATTTCTGAAATATTGCTACGCATGTTCCAATGCGTATTGAACTCCTCAATTTGTTATTATTATTATTATTATTATTATTATTATTATTATTATTATTATTATTATTATTATTATTATTATTATAATTATTATTATTATTATTATTATTATTATTGTCGTTGTTGTTATTATTAATATTATATATATATATATATATATATATATATATATATATATATATATATATATATATATATATATATATATATATATATATATATATATGCATTTTTATTTAATTTACTTATGTTAGTGTGACGTTTATATCTTCTATAAATAAATTACATAAAAACAGCAGTTGTCTATGTTTATTTGTTTAGTTCATAATGAATTTAACATTCATTTTTATCAAAATGAGATTGAAATGATATTAAATAAACAAGTAGTTTCTATAATTAAAGTAACTGGCATTGACAAAAGCAGATGCTACAATCGTAACACGCCACTAGGAGGCGCAATCAGCTCCAAAATATAAATGAAATCTATCTATCTATCTATCTATCTATCTATCTATCTATCTATCTATCTATCTATCTATCTATCTATCTATCTATCTATCTATCTATCTATCTATCTATCAATTAGGTGTCAATACATTTTTTTTATTTTTTAATTATGCAAAACATGAAACGCAGCAGCACTGTTGTGAGCATATACTGATGATGCACATACTCAGACACAGCCACAAACATTGGTAGAAATAAAGATCATTGACATGTCCATTTAAATAATAATAATAATAATAATAATAATAATAATAATAATAATAATAATAATAATAATAATAATAATAATAATAATAATAATAATAAACAATACAATTAATACATATATAAATTAAATAAATAATGAATTGGTATTTATTTTGCTTATCCATTCCTTTGATTATGTATTGACTGGTGCTTGCCAAAGCAAAATTTGAGACTTACTATATGAGTCATTGTAATATTAAGAACCAGATTAAATTGCAATTAAGAAAACACCTTCAGGGCATAAGGTAATCTGCCATAAATTATTGATTTACATGCCCCACTCTGGCAATAACAATCATGTTAGATAGCCAAGAAAAAGAGGACAATATATATATATATATATATTTATTTTTATTTTTTATTTTTATTTTTTTAAGAGGTTCACATATAATGAAACAAATCTGTTAAGAACTCCCGATCTACATGAGTGCGATTAAATCTATCATCTGTCAGGAAGACATAATAATAACTCATTCATCTATCTTTGAATCACTGTTATTTCACTAATTAGTCATCATTAATCAGATATCTGAGAAGGTAAAGCTGAGGAACTAAACTCTTCAATTCTGTTCTTAATAATTTGTTAAAAGCTCATGATTAATAAGGTCATCACTGATGAGGTATCTAGTGGAGGCCACATCAGATGAATAAACCCTCTAACATCTGCTAGGAGAATGTTCAAAGTGATTTCCACTAACCTCAAAGACAGACAGAGCACCATCTGCACACGAAAGCCAAAACTTGATCTGCGTATCGGATGCATTTATAGTAAACATCCGATGCTGAATGACTCATTTGTTTCACGTCATCTAAATCTGTTTTCATATGTTCTGACTGCATGGCATTGTTTGATATCTATGACAAAACAGTTCACATATGGCAATATGATGAAACACTGAAAATAGACGTGTTTTTTTTTTTTTTTTTTTTTTCAGTTTAAGTTCATTATCGTTACAGATTTGTATTATTCTATAACAATCTGCCCACTTTGTGCCATTACATTATTGTGGCAGTGAGCTTTTATTTGGAGCCATATATAAATAATACTTCACACTAACATTGATGAAAAAGCTATGAAACTATCTGCATGACAAGTAAATGCATATGGCATTAGTGTGTTTTGTAAATACTTAAAAGTTAAAGAACTGAATATGCATATCATTTATATATAAATTCGTTCAGGAATGAAACACTACTAGCACCATCTGTTGTTTGGTGTTGCGATGATTCTGTTGTGGCTTTGTTTGGAATTACTGTCATTTTCTGCACAGAAAAATGAAGCGTAACTAGCTTTAACTAAAATGTAAGCTATCCAATTCTAACCTTTTGAATATGGAGCTGTTATATAATAACAAAATATCATAATGCCTCCTTGGCACTGTAATAACAGCACAAAAGGACAGAAAATGTATATATATATATATATATATATATATATATGTGTGTGTGTGTGTGTGTGTGTGTGTGTGTGTGTCTGTGTGCGTGTGTGTGTGTGTGTGTGTGTGTGCGTGTGTGTGATATTTTAATTTTAATAAACTGCAATTACAACTTAATTGTAGATTAGCATTTTCTTCCATACCATAAACGGAAAATCCGTTATGCAGATATAAAAAAAAAAAAAAAAAAAATGTAGCAAATAAATCCAGCACAATATGTACAAATTTAATATGATTTATTTTTTCCTTGTGTGGACATTCTTAAAAATGCATTCAGTAGATTGTATTTGCTTAAACAGGTGAAGACAAAAATAATATGATATCAATTAATGAAAATTAATGTGAAAATAATAATCAAAAAAAGAATAAAAAAAAAATAATCAAAAAAATAATAATCAATGTGAAAAGCACCATTGAAAATGCTTGTATTACAGAAAACTTGTTAGTTTTAAACAGCAACATGCAGAAAAAACAAACATGAACAGGTACTTTTACAATATTGGTATTGCACCAAATAGTGGTCACAAAGATAAATATTTTCAAATACATCTTTGAAACACAAATGAAGAGTATTTTTAAATGAAATCTGTGCTTTCTGTCCCTCCATTGACAGCCTATGCAACTACCATTTCAAGGTACAATACAGTAAATCTGTCAGATTTCATTAAAAAGGATCTTCATTAGTGTTCCAAAAATGAACAAAAGTCTAATAGGATTGGAATGAGATTTTTCATACAATATTATGGGTCAACTAACCCTAGATACTGTAGATTATTAACCTCTTGTTCATGCTAAATTATCTGCATCTACAATTGGCATCAAAAAAAAAAAAAAAAAAAAAACTTGTACTTTTGTACAGCATGAAAATAAAGAACAAAAATACATACACTAATACCTGACATTGACAGGATTTCTTCACAGGAAGACAACAAGTTAAGTTGACAAGAAGTTAATGACAAGAAATGAAAATATATGAAAGTGAAGTACAGAGTAATGTGCAGAACAGGTTGAGATTGAATTATCATGTTCCAGTTTAAACATTGCTTATAAAATGCTAAACTTGCATTTCCAGTGGTCTCCAATTGCATTGGTAATGTTATCTTGTAAACAATGTTTTATGATATACTTAAAGAGATAGTTCACCCAAAAATGAAAACTGCCATTAATCACTCAGCTTCATGTCGTTCTTAACCTGGAAGTCATTCAATTATCTTCAGAACACAAATTAATGTAAAATTACAGTTGAACTACTGATGTCACGTGCACCTTTTTCACGATGTCCTTACACTACGTTTCTGTGCTTTGATCTTGGTAGGGCCTTTGCTGTCTATGGAGGGTCAGAAAGGTTAATTTGTGTTCTGAAGATTAACGAAGGTCTTACAGGTTCAGAACACCACGAGGGTGAGTGATTAATGACAGAATTTTTGGTTTTGAGTGAACTAACCCTTTGATTATTGTCAACTAAACAGCAACACAACAAAATGCTTTATACACAGTTTCATTAGATTCCAAGTTCCTTACATTTGTATTAATTCCAGCGTAGGTTCCATTCTCCTCCAGATGTTTTATGTTTAAAATAAAACAAAGAAAATGTGTAGCTCGGCCAGAATGGGTTAGGAAATAGTAACTTGACAGCAATCTGGAATCACCAATAACAATAAACAAAGCAATTATAAACAATTTGCAAATTCAGAAAACCACTCCAAACATTGATTAAATATTTCATACACAAACAACTTCACTAACCAAGTTAACTGAAAAAAAAAAAAAAAAAAAAAACACTCAATGACAATTTTTTGTCAGTGTTAAACATCCCTAATGGTAAATAAATATGGAAACATATGGGTAGCAAATTAAATTTGAAATATGCAAAATGGCAATGCAATGCGTAAAATGTAGTTCTGTATTTTAATTTACATTTTACCATACACATGTGCAAATTTTTTGTTCACAATGAAAATTATGTTATATACTTTACATTTGCCATTTTCTACACTAGTGTTAATATGCAAGTTAAAAACATTTTAACACTTTATAAGTTGCAAAATTACAATGAAATGTATTACCCAATTGATTAGATATGTTCACATAACTGTAGTAAAATTATTATTAATGGTGATTTAAATCTTTTATTTTTCTTTAATGCATTGACTCTTACATACAGTATAAGACATTTCAATAGCATTTTCATTTAAAACCTCGAGATGAATTTAGTTTATGTCAATGTGGAAAGCGTTTGGTTGACTGAATATTGACCTATTGTGCATCCTGTTGCTACATTGATGTAGCCTAACGATTGACAGGTCAGGGGCGTGCTATTATTATTATTATTATTTTTAAATGCATTTCAAATCCACATTGACTTTATATTCATTGCAAGGTATTAATTGAAAATGCAATTGAAATAACTTTTATGTAAGTGTCAATCCACTTCTTCAATCTAAGAATAATAGAAATTTAAACCATAATTTTGCTGCACCTTTGGCTCAAGCCCTGGTTTCGCGCCGATTGTCGACTGAGCTTCTTGTACCCACAATGCAAAGCGTAATTAAAAAAATATGGAGAAATGCCTGTAAAAAAGGAAATACGGACAATTCCTTTAAATTATTACGGTATATTGTACTGTATTTTTACGGACTTTTTTCAGTTGTATACTGGGATCCATGTGGTATAACTAAGATGTGTGTGTTCAAATGACTTTTTGTGACGGCAGAGCCTTCGAGAACATTGCAAATTGTGTGCAAAACAATCCTCCACCCTGTTCAGACCCTAATATATTATATCCAAACAGTATTACTTAATGCAGCTCGAACAATAAAGCATGTGCTAGCAACATCAAGGTCATTGGTTTGATTCCCACAGAATGTTTCTTGAATGCCATTTAAGTCACTTTGGATAAATTCATCTGTACACAATCATCAGCAGTGTGGAAGATCTGCCAAGACCTAACACATTAACATTGCCAAGTACAATACCATGCTAACCTCTCAGAGAGGGAAAATAACTCAATCTAATGCATCCTAAGTAATCAGTGTAGGCCACAGTCTCCTCTATTGGTCAAAATTATCAGTATTTTATTATTGGTAGGGCTTTTTGCAATGTGTATGTGGGGTGCTTAGGATGTCCTATAAAACATTTCTGGGGTAAATGAGCTCCAGCGGTCAACAAGACACCACAAACTGGAACTGTCCCCAGAAAATGGACAATCCTGGCCACCTTAAACCGTAAACACATTGATTTGTAGCACACATCGTTTTAATATTTATTGCACTCTAGTTATTTGCCTCACCCATGCAGTCACAGTGTCCCAGACAATAACTTGTTTCCACACTGAAAAATAAGGTGGATAAAAGTAATATAATTTCAGTAGTGCATTAAGAATGTATATCATTTTGCGATATTGCTGTAGAAAATGGGACAATATGCTTCTAAATAAAACACCATAGCACAGTTCTCTTTTAGTGAGTTTACATCTATTTCCCCCAAAACACACCTGATGAGTAAAATATCTCTGTCGTTCTCTTTACACAGATAAAGCACATAACTCTTGAGCTTGGTCCAGGACAAGCTCATTCGCTGCTTTTATGAACACATCACAGGGGAACACCTACATTTCACTGCTAGATACTGATTCCTCTCTCTCATACTGAAACAATGCCGTGCTGACCTATAACTTGTGGGTCCCTCCACTTGATGAATTGTGTCATCCCGGTCCACAGAAGTGCTGACCCGAACGCAAGCTGCTCTCAATGATTTCCTGTAGTTGGCAGAACACAGTGAGTGATGAATGAACATCTCTGATCCATCAATCCCAGGGCCGGGAGTCAGGAGCCCCTGCTCTTTTCGAAGAAGTGTAATTCCACTTCCTTCGCCTCTGTCTTTGGCCGGGTCCCTGCGAGCCGGTCGGTTTTGTCATTAAATGGCGTAGGATCTAAAGGATTTGATCTCCTAAAGGATTTGAGCCACTAACATTTTTTTAAGTTTTACACTGGGAGAATTGAATGGGGATGTAAAAGCTGGTTTTAGTGCTAGTGCAACTCTACTAGTGAAATTGTTTCGATAAAACATTTTATAAGGCCTATTCAGAATCTTAAACTTTGAAGATAAGCCAATTTCTTTGTGAGATTTTCTTTGTAATTCAGTAATGATAAACTTCTCAAGGGCCTTCCACATAACTGATGTTAAGGATTCAGTGCACCACTCCACGCAGATGCCATTGGCCGCACTGAAGAAAACTGTGAAAACATGCATTTGTGTAAATGCTTGCTGAAGTCTTCTTGGAAATGTCCTTCTCACCCCACAGCAAAGGGGATATTGGTACATTTCGTGTTTCATGTTTCCCTGTTCTCATCGTTCCTGTGATTTGCTTCCTGGCCTTTTTATTTAGTCCCTAGGTGCCTCTTAAACAGAGGGATGCATATCCAGGCTGCCACATCTGTAGGCTGTGTCCATTGAAGTACATCTTTATTTGAATAGCCCTTGATAGGCAGTCTTTGTTTTTGTCCTTCATTTGGCCTGTTTTGAAGATCAGTGTATCACATAATGGTAAACTGTTCTCAATGTAAAACACTAGAGACCACAGATAGTTATATATTACAATTTCAGCTTGATATATATATATATATATCTCAATACATCATGGTTGGATAAACATACTACATTCATGCACATAAACATACAGTATATGCATACAACATAAAATATACTTATTTTAATACATGAGGAAATCAAGGAAGGGTTACCATAAAGTTTGGAATCAACAGTGTAGTTCGGCCTAAATGAACTTTTTTTCATCAACATTAAACATCAAACTTCACAACCTTTTTGAAAACAACCTTTAAAAAAAAAGAAATACACCAAAATCAAACAAGTCAGGACAAAACCAGAACATACTGTATGCAATAGAGAGCCATCTGTCGCTTTACTTATATAACTTATAGAAATAATGCTGTATATTTTATTGTTTTTAGTTATTTATATTCATCCCATGGCTCATCCTTATTTTTACAGTGACAGCGGCTGCAAATATTTGTAAACACAATACTGTGTGTAAAGTGGTGTCATCCACTTAAGAGTGATTTTAGCTCTACAGATATACTCCAATACTTGCTTTGGGAAATGTAGTTTGATTGCAAAACATGTTGCTAAAGTGGATAAATAGGCAGCCTATTTTCTGCCAAACTTAGGCCCAATCCCAGTTCTACCCCTTAGCCCTTCCCCTTTCCCCTACCCCTCCGTTTTGTGCGTACACATGAAGGGGTAGGGGTGTTTCAATTCTCTTTTGGTTGGAGGGGAAAGGGTAAGGGTAAGGGCCAGATAGCCCTTCAAATGAAACAAAGATTTTTCAGGACCACACTTCAAACGAAGGGGTATGAATTATCTCGGCAACATGGCTGCTACAGCAAACAAAACAAAAAAAGTATTTTTTGACATTAATACAGATTTTGACGAAGTAATCGTTTGTTTTATGTTACATTCAATTGTGAGTTCATATTAACGGTCATGTTACTCAAAGAAATGTTGGAAAAAAAAAAAAATTGCTAATATTTGCTAACGTCATATCATTACAGACTGCATGATAGTGCCACAGCATAAGTCTGATTAGGGCGATAACTGCCCTAGACATTGATGGGGGCTAATCCCCCCAATAATTAGAAATCGCTAAACCATTTTCTCAAGTATTGAGAGAGAGAGAGAGAGAGAGAGAGAGAGAGAGAGAGAGAGAGAGAGAGAGAGAGAGAGAAATGGAAGTTGCGTGTATTCACGTCTGTGTGTTTATCTTTTTAGAGTGAGTTTACTTAAAAACAGCGATTGTATCCTCTCGTCACTGGAAAATATAATGTAGAGATTCAGTATTTAAACTGTATTTAATAAAAGTCATGGGGCAGCATTGACAAGTTTATTTTCTCCTGGATGTGTGAGCTGCGCGATTTCCAATATGTGTGTGTGTCAGTAAGCAGCTCATTAATACAGAACGATAATTAAAGGCTCTAATGCACACCAGCACACCAGTATATGTAAGTGCTAGACGATAAATGATGGCGTGTGACGTCATGGTAGTGGTGTCCCAATCCTTAGGGGAATATTTTAGAGGAAGGGGAAGGGGTATAAAATAGAATTGGGATTGGGCCTTAATGTCTGCTCTTCATCGGCAGTGTCTAAAGAATTATACACTCAACCTTGATAATTTCCTTCTTAATCAAAGCATATTTGCTTCTGCTGTACTTCTTTGGCACACCATTTTGTAGCTGGTGCTTTGCTGCATATATTTCAATGCATTTGGCAACACTGGTGTGAATCATGTGAAATGCCCTTAACCGCCAATCTCATTTAAATTAATAAAGCAATAAAGTGGGAACCCTGTGTCTTTGTATACCATTTTAGGAAGAGCGTTCCATTGAAACAACTAGAGCCTGTGGATGGATTAGATGGATTAGATGTCTGTGTGATTGAGAAGGTTGTTAAGCGGTTATAATATCCTCCTCAATTACACGGGCCACCAGATACCAACTGCTTTATTCTCAGAGGATCCTGGTTTCGAATCTCTTTTACATGCAGATTAAGGCGGCAAATAAAGGGTAGTGAACTTCAACCTATTTTGCACAACCCTGATTCAGGTTAGTGGAAATATAATGAAGATAGAGTATTCGTTGCATGAGGAATGCAAAGAAAACAAACAAACAAACAAAAAAATGGCATGCTTGTTAGTGCTGTGCTTTATGGAATGTGAAATTACAGCACAAGAGAGGTATATAGTGTACTTCACCAAAATGTTTAATTGAGGAACAACTAACAGGACTATATAAATGCAATAGTCCTTTTTATTAGAGGCCGTTCTCCTCCATGGGTAATGGGAGTGAGATATCATTGCCTCTTTCACAGCCGTTCCCTTTCAAAATGCTAACTATTTCGTCTACTTAATCAGCCAATATTCTCTCTCAGCTTTGTGGCTGAATGAAGACTGAATCATCAGCTCTGTGCACAGCTTTTACAACGGGGGTTTATGAGGGGGTCTGAGAATGGTAAATCTCACAACTTTCTGCGTATTTGGGTAATTGATTGTTGGAAGGGGCTGAGTGCCATTTTTATTACATCTGAGATTGAAAGAGCACTCTAAAACTATGGGCGAGTGCTAAACAGCAAGCAGTGTGATAAAACACCCCGCTGGACAGACAATTAACTTTTTGGGCTAGGGGAGCTGTATCTATTCCTTTCCGAACTGTAAATAGAAATATCTTGACTGAGTAAAAAAACGAATACAGTGCACACGTTAATGTAGTTTGCTGTGCAGGATCAGAGAACAGTTTCACTTGGAAATATACTTGACTTTATTAATGTTTGTTGCAAGTAGAGAGGATACATCTGAATAATGCAATTTTAAATGTGTCATTAGCATTGATTGATTTTATATCTAGTCATCTACTTTTATGGGTTTAATAAAGTGTTCTAAAGTGAAAGCTGAACAAATCTTAGTCTTAAGTCTCAAAGATCCTTTGATGTTCCATTTTGATGTGTTTTTTTTTGTGTAGGCAAAGGTTGAGTATAGAAGAAGAGATTTTGACAGCCCACACCTTGAGGTTTGGCAGATGGTTGTCACAAAGGAAATCTGTCAGAAGGTCTGTATATCAGCAACTATAAAGATTTCAATTTTTTGATGTTTTAAGAATCAAGTTTATTATTCCAAACATTATTTACTGTTTAGGCTGACTGCATAATCTCCATGTGATTACATGCCCCACTTATTGCTGTAATACTTATTGGGGTCACTCCTGAATTAAAAAAAAATAATAAATAAAATAAAATAAAATATATATATATATATATGTATTTATGCTTCATCGGAATGAGATGCCACATGGTTAAGGGTATGAAAATAAAAAGTAACACTGGGTACTATCACTGTCAAATATGAATGACACAGGCAATGCATGGGAGATGAGAAAAAAAGGAAAACATAGTTCACAAAAAGAAATTACATTATTATTATTATTATTATTATTATTAGTAGTAGTATTATTAGTATTAGTATTATGATTGTTGTTGTTGTTGTTTTTATTATTGCATATTATCATAAAAATTCTGAATAAATAAATAAATAGTAACAAAAAAATAATAAAATAACAATAATAATAATAATAATAATAATAAAGGTCTAGAGTTTCTTTTAACATTGAAAGTACCAAGTGTGACCTAGGCCCAGAGGGTTAATAACTGTTTTGTAGTAAAACCTAGGTATGATCCTATACTAAATTTGACTAAAAATTAGCTGCCATTGAATATTCTTTGGAGGAAAAACTGTGACGATATGCCCGGTCTCCCCTGTAGCAAACAACTAATCTAAATGGCTGACTTCATGGAGTATTGTAGAGCCAAGATACATAGGTTTTATCATTTACATGTCTTCATTTGCCTGGGTGCTTTATCCAAAGCAATTTACAGTGCATTTGGATATTCAATTTATCAGTCCGTGTAGTCCCAGGAAATCAAACCCAAGAACTTATTATATTACTTTAAGTTACACACTCAAGCTGCATACAGGAACATACAACTAGGTATTCAGCTAGGAAGGTTGTTTATACGGTACAATCCTGCTAAAATATGCAGATTAGAGGAAGATCTATTTACATAAATTGATAAGGCTGGTCCTTTCAGCCAATATGTATGTTTTGTTTGAAGCATTTCTTAGGCAGGTTCAGTGGTACCATAAAATAACCAACTTCCCTTCTCTTCCACAAACAGTACTTTATACAAAAAAAAAAAAAACAAACAAACAAAAAAAAAAAAAAAAAAACATGATCTTTAAATGTTATAAGATGTTTTTTGAGGCTACACACCTACTGTACATCAATCAAGTACAACAGACTGGCACCACTGTACTCAGGCAGTAATCTAATGTGCCTCTAGTATGCTTGGTTTACAGCACCATAACTGCTTAAAATCACTGGCCAGACTTCTTCCTCCTAAGTGGATTTCAATTGCAGTGCTTACGTAAGTGCTGCTTCATGACTCTCTAATCGGCCATTGTGCATTTACTATTGAAAACGGGGGAAATGTCATCACTAATGCTGCTTAGAGCTCATAAACAAATCAAATTTATTTTGAGTATTTGATGCCCCAAAACATATTCATTTCAGCTGGATTCAGCAAATGACACAGACTGTCCATCAAGTTCAGAGATGATATTAATAAATGCATAATATGCTGCTTATATATAATCGCTGTCATGCGTGAATTCACAAGAAAGTTGTAGCATGAATATGTTTTCAGAACTTCAATACCTTCATACATTGAAAGCGATCTTTTATTTCATACCTCATTTTTCATCTAAATCACATTCACACCAGAGGTCTGTAAGATGACCAGAGTGCTCATATTCTTCATTACAAATGAAAAGCATAATTTATTCCAGGCTTTATTTGAAGGGCAGCAAAGTGAGCCAGAAAATGAAAATGAGAGGTATGTGTTCAAGGTCAACGCCTGGTCCCCAAGATAAATTTATATCTGTGGAATTGACAATGCACTGGGTGTAGACTTAAGGCCAACTATACATGATTTTGGAGTGTGTGAATGTCCAGAGATGTGTGTATATTCCTGTGTGTGTGTGTTTTTTTTTTGTTTTTTTTGTTTTTTTTTTTTGGGTGGGGGATGGTGGGGGGTTGTTCCTGCATGATTACCCCTGTCCTTGTTCATTGGTTTGCCTTGAAATAGTAGGCAATTAGAGGGTAAAACCTCCTTATCCATTCCCCACTGACAGGAGCTGATGCTTGTGTTCACCCAGACTCTGAGGTCTACTGAGAGAGGTTGAGGTACAGACCAGAGATTGTGGGTAGCCAAATTCCATTGCGACTGAACACTATTTGCAGTTTGTAAACAAACACAGAAACCCTTTCTGACTCCCACTGCAACATACATGTTCAAATTCACAAGACTACTTTAAAATCAGTTGTAGAGCTCTCAGTGAGTTCTGGGAATAAATAAAGTGCATAGTGAATGGAACTAGATTGGAAATTGTGCTTTCTGAATATGCTGCTGAGCAAGTCTAGATGTTTCGCAAACACATTTGTTCTGTATCTTTTGCTTTAGTGTGCTAAAACAAAATGTCAGTTAAACAAGCTGTTAATTCATGAAGTTAATACAATGCTGAGCATATGGTTTTTACATTTTCGCCAGTCATTATGAAGAGAAATCTATATAGATTATATGTCTCACGACTTAAACTACAAGTTTGTAACCTCAGTTTCAGAAAAAAAATGATATGTTTTACAAAATGCATTAAATTGAAGAATAATATTTTTTATTTGTCTGCAACACACTTCACAAAAGGTAGGATAAAAAAAAAGGATAGAGGCATTGTGACGAGTGGGGCGGTGCCGAGAGCCGTGGGAACGGAGCGAGGCCAGCGGAGTGGTTGGAAATGAGCATCACCTGCGTCACTCACCGGTCTCGAGTCCCACGGAGGAGATCCGGAGGAAGGGTAAAAGAGGAGCTACGACAGCGAAAGGACGAGAGAGGACCAGGAATGGGCGTTATTTTGTGTTTTGGTTTGGTTTGTGCACGGCAGTCATCCAAGAAAAGCTGTCACGTTGTTTGGTGTTTATTTGGTTATTAAAGTTTGCATATGCACATGCATATGTGAGAAGGCACAGTTCACATGTAGACATTTGGATTGTACGGAGACTATCATGGGAAGTCCATGGTAATTAGATCAAGACAATGCCATGTCTTATTCTGCATGAGATACAACAGTGTGGTTTTGTAAAAACTTGTGAACGTCACTGATTGAAAAATATATTGAAAATATATGGTATCATAAATAGGAGAATCAGACAACCATGTCTATGGACTGAAGTCTTGTATCACACAAGACTGGGCAAAAACTTTGCATGCAAAACTTAAAAAAATAAATAAAAAAAAAAAAAAAAAATAGCATCCTCAATTCCCAGATGACTAAAATGTGTAATTTAAAGAAAGGCTGATGTGACACAGTGTTAAACAAGCCTCCGTCTCAACTTTTTTGGAATGTATTGCAGGCATCAAAATGTGTTTATATTTATAAAATAAAATCAAGTTTTTATGGCATTTCACTAAACATCCTAACTTTCCTTGAACTGGTGTTGCAAATATGCTTTAAAATAAAGGAGTGCAAGATTTTCCAACCCAATCTCACCGAGAAATGTAACTATTTTACAAGGTGGATATTTCATATGAGTTCATACAATGTGAACTGTGCTATTTTTAGAACAAAAGTAAGCAAGAAGGTCCAAAAATAACCCCACCTCTAGACTTAATCAGCACTTGGGTGTAAGCAATAAATTAAACAAATGAGATATGAATAAGGTGTTCATTCATAATAATTAGCCACCAATTCACCAAAATATAAAATACTTTTGAGATTTTTCGGGGGTTTCAATAAATACTTGATAATCTGTAAAATAACTAATATTCTTCTGCATCTTTTTTTTTTGTTTGTTTTTTTTTTTTTTACACACCTATATTGCATTCAAATGCCAACATATAACAAATGAGACCAGGATGCACACGTTTTATTCTTCTTCTGTTTGTAGTACTGTATGAACGAGCAGCTCAAACATTCTGCTTAATAACATATATTGTGTTCCACAAAAGAAAGTAATTTGTGATGATGGGAAAATGACAATATTTTCTTTCTTGTGTGTGTGTGTGTGAACTGTCCCATTTAACATCACTTGTTTCTCACAGAGCACATTTAACAGTATTGCAATCCAATGGCCACGTGAAAGTTGGATTCATAAAAGGCAATCCAGCATTAAGTGGAGACCCTGGCTCATGTTGTTTTGTGGTATCGATAATAATGTAAGCTCTCGAAAAGGTACCCATCTTAGGCCTTAGCACATATTGATTTTCATCTCTGAGACCTTGTATCCTGCAAACTCTTGTGGTGAAACTAACGTAGTTCTGCAAGGAAACAGTATGAGGTTTGTTTTGCTTGTTTTCGGGACCCAAGAGAGTGTGAAACTAATTCATTATACCACGAGATAACAATCTGGTCAGCAGAACGCTTATTTGCAGAGTTATTGATGCACTGCACATCTCTTTACAGATGAGCAAAAAAAAAGACTGCAAAACTTCCACTTCCACATGACCTGTGATATCTGAATTACAAATCTTACTTATTTATTTATTTCAAATATGGAGCACATTAATGCGAAGGTTCAAAGATTAGACTCCTTACTGATTTAAACGATACAAATGAAATGCCATTGGCGATGCAGATAGGAGCAGTAAAGCAGCGAAGAAGGTAGAAATATAATTCTTCAAAAGGACTTTTTTCCTTCAGTACAGCAGAGATATGCATGTTATATCCTACGGTTGGTTATATCAGACTATAATACTACAATTAACAATGTTATTCAATTTAGGTGGCATGTAGACATAGTTTCATGGCGAGGACAATATTGTGTCTGCTTTACTACCTTTGGGTTTGTTGTTGTACACTGCAGGTTATTATTTATTTTTTATTGTTTTAATTTTTGCTGTTACCTCTGGCTCTGTTGAGGGAGGGTTGTGATGTGAGCTGGGATCTTCACACAGCAGCCTGGGATGCCGAGGTTTGCTTTAATTGACCACAGTGGCACTGGGCTATAGTCCCGACTGGAGATACTGCTTATACCTCAATACCTTCCCCACTCTCTCCACACTGCCCTAACAGCTCAGGGACTGGATTACTTCATTTGGATTACAGCAGAAAACACTTCACAATGAATAGGAGAAGCCTTAGTGCTGATTTGTTTGGAACGGTTAACACGACCTCTATTATAAGTTTTACTCAAAGGCTTCTATTGATTTGTAGAGCTAAAGTAAACTCAAAGCAAAAAGAAATCTCCAGTCACAGAAAACCTGACTGTTGAAGAAAAAAAAAAAAGTAGTTTAGGGACTTACACTTTTTTCATTGGTTGCTGATTAGATTTTGAGATGTGGGCATTGGGCATTGGGCATCTTAAAAATGAATGCAAGCTTGCTGTTGACTGCAAGGTTAAGTGGATGGAATGATTGAAATTCTGTTGTTTCCTTTGGAAGGCATTTTAATTCCATGCCGTCTTTAAACTGGTTGCAAAGTAAATAATAACTACCATTTTATTTATTAAAATGTAACTATTTTGATTATTGTATGAAAATTGGGTAATAATTTCCTCATCCATGTTCTGAATGCATTTTCTTTCTATTTTGGACCATTTATATTAAATAATGTGGAATTGTTACCTTAAAAGGGTATTTCTACTTACAAATAAACATAATTAAATAAATCATGCATTAATTTGTTGGTATAAATGCATTTATGCATTTAAGTTGAATTAGTGATGTTAAATAGGCTATGTTTCACTTGAATAAAACCAGTTAATATAAATCATAAAATTTTTAGGTTACAATTTTTTTTAGCATACATAAGGTAGCCTAAAAGTAATGTGGTCTAATCCAGATCTTGTGAATCAATTCAAGCTCTTTACTTTATAAACAGAGTGATATTTAAATTTTAATTCATTGATCAGCTCAAACACAGCCCAAATCAAACATGGCAACACATTAATAGCATCAAAACTCAAGAGTTTTCTTTTTTCTTTTTTTTCTAGGAGAGTAATAATATTTTAGCACAATGACACCAGCAGTTTTTACTCAGGACTTACTTGTGCCATATAAACTGTCTAATTCCTTTGTTCACTGAGGACAGTCCATCTTACAGGCCACTGATACAATCTAACAGACAGAATACATTTATTTTCCTTTCAGATGAGGCCACCCTTCTTCCGTTTCTCAGGTAACAAAGGGGATAAAGGACATCATCATTTATAGACTGTGAGAATTCACACAGAAATTTTCAGTTGAGAGATTTCAGGCCAAGAAGAGAGAGAGTCTTGTTTTCAACACCGCTCAAGAGTGAATCAATCCATCAAGCTGACAAGGTCTGTGTTTCAGATTGTTCTCAGTACACAAGGGATCCAGAGAGACGGTTGAATACAATTACAAAAAGCCGTTAAAGGAACAGACTTTATTGGCTGACAAAAAAAAAAAAAAAAAAAAAAAAAAAAAAAAGACAAGTTGTAAGAACAGCAGTCTGAAATTACATGCCAAAATCTTTACATGACAAGCAACTGGATGTGCATGAGTAAATCATGACAGATTTGTCAGTGAGTACAATAAATCATGACTTTTTTTTTTTTTTTTTTTTTTTTTTTATGGAGGGGTGAACTATCCCTTTAAATAGTGTTAAAATGACCAATACTACCAATAACTTACTTCACAACCAAAATTTACCTAAAAGGCCCTTAAGTTTGAAATAGTAATAATATCAATCCTGACATTCACTAGTCCAGTGGGAGAAGATGAAGTGCTTTTTCCTACAAGGAGATCATTGGGTAGCTACAAAATCCAAATATAATTGCATAGCTGTAACTAAAAACCCCCTGCCATTGGTAAACAAACACTGAAGCCATCTCTGAGTCCCTTTGAAACACATATGTTGGAGTCCAAGACCATACTAATCCACAGCATTTGAGAGCTCCTGGTGAGTTTTTGTTGGGATAAAGCACAAATTATGTGGCTCTAGCTTGAAAATTTAGCTTCTTTTGTGAACAGATACAAGTACAGTTTTTACACTCAATTAAAAATTAAACGCAATTGTATGAGAGTGACCATTTCCCAAAAGACTGCTCACTAAAATTGTAAAACATTTAAAAGTTGAGAAGACGTTTTTGATATCAGTATGTAGAATAAAATCCTTTGTAAATCTTCATTGTAATTGAAAATCATAATAGAGTAACACTATTTTTAAGGACCAGTTATCACTATTAACTAGTAGCATATTACGAGTATATTGCCTTTTCAACAATACTTTATATCAAAGCACATAATAATGCCTTATTCTGAATTTTAGATGACTTAACCCTACCCAACACGTAAATTAACCAACTACCTTACTAGCTATTAATAAGAAGCAAATTAGGAGCTTACTGAGGCAAAAGCTGTAGTTAATACTTGAATTGGACATTTAAGTCCAAGACCTTTAATTACTTTAGTATGTTAGTCAGCATGTCTAAAGCATAGGCATGAAAGCATACTCTTTTAAAGTACACCTGTGGCCTTTTATTTCATTAATATTGTGTTATCTGCAAGTAGAGTTGCAAGTATAGTTTTTAAAATGCCTTTAACTGTAGTGTTACTCAGTATTACATTTAGTTAATACATATATAAATGTACTGAATGCATTTATCAATGTCCAATTACATATACATTTAAATATGACATGTTTTAATAGAAACGTTACACTATATTTTTCTTCAGTACATTTACCAGTACATTCGAATCATGTCTCAAAAACAACAGAATTCTGAAATTGCTTAATTGTATATCATTGTAGTGAAAATGTACTTAAGTTGGCCATAAACAAAAACAACAACAGCAGCAAGAACTTCAACTGTATTTAATATAAATTGAAAGTATTTTATTTCCGTAATTGATAAATGCATGATAAAGTGTTTGAAACTAGTAGTGCTTATTTTCTCCCATTCAGATACAAGGTCAATTAGTGAGGTCTGCTTCACAACTGCCTTTCCAACTCCAATCCAAATGTGTCCATTGGGGTTCAGGTCCGGGTTTTCTGCAGGTCATATTCTTCCACACCAGCAAACCAATTTGTTGGTGGCATCTTATGACAGTGCCTCAGTTCTACTGAAATGTTTGTCAAGGTCAATCGTTGCCCTAAGCATTTACTGTAGTTTCTTGGCGATAGGCATGTGCTGCAAGTTCAATGTGATCTGGGGCTTCTTGTTTCAGACTTTAAATATGAAAAGACAAAAGTCTTTGTTGTTGTAATGTGTGCTTGGTTAGAAATCGGAAAGGTGAATGGTTGACCTTCTAGTATGGTATAGATGAAATGGCCAAATTCATTACTTAATAAGTGTGACCATTTTCTCATTGTCAACATATATTTTAAGATACGTGCATTCTGTAATTGCTGTGGATTAGAGCAGGCTTCTATCCGTCACACAGAGAGTGAATGGGCACCTAAGTACAGAGCGGTTGAAATTTCCAATGCTATTTTATCTAGCTGACTAATCTAATATCCAGTATGAAATACAGGTACTGAGTTTCTATGGAAAGCAAAGCAATCTGATTATACGGTAAGTGACTCCCCTATGTCTGAAGGGGTCTGTCACTTTCCAAGAAACATGGAGCCATTTCGGCTCTTTTGAACCCACTAGTGTTTGCCGCTGTCTTGGGAGAATCCCTCAGAGAGCCAGGCATCATACAAACTATGAACTAGTGAGGTTATTGAATCTGCAGCCTTCTGATTCAATGCTCTGGGAGGCACATGATATTTATGAGTCTGGTTTTTGCCATTTCATTACTTTTTCAATATATTTCACAAAAGGAAGTATGTCTGCTATATGAATGTCGACTAAAATCGACTTCATTGCGTCAATTTTCACTGCAAACGCAACAAAACAATGCTCGATATTTAATTCCTGTGGAGGATTCTTGATATAGAACCACAGAAAGTGAAGTAAGGGCTAAATGTGATGCATTTAAGTGGGCTTCTGGTGTTGTTCAGTAATATCTTGCCTTGTGGTGCCAGAGGGCACTGGGGACTTACTGCAGGGTGAATTTGAGGTTCTATGAGCTTTACTGGAACAAGTCAGGAGGATCCAGCACCTAGTGTGATGACCTCTGATGATGTGCATTAGACCGTGGTGTTGTTATAAGCTGATCTTCAGAGACCCCACAGTGCTCATCGACGCTGACCTCTCATGTCCCCACATGCTGGAGGGGGTTGTCAGTCTGTCTGAGCGAGCACAAATGTACTGATGAATAGTTTCACTGATAACTGGGAAAAGTAAAGGTGAAACTTATAAGAACTTAAGTAAATGTTACAGTAACTACTAATAATTTCTGGATCCTGAATTGCTTGAATGATGACACTTTAATTTGATAGTCGGATGGGTGACATGCTGAGGATATGTAAAATTGCAAATCCATGTCAACTACCAGTCAATATAGTATTGGTAGACGGCTTAATATCTACTAAAACTTTATTTTGATGGTTGCCCAACAGACATTCTGCAGACTACAAGTACATGTGTGAGCTTATTCTACTAACCCTAACCTCAGACTCTACTTATACTCCAATGGCAGTAAATTGACAATTGTTGTGAGCAAAGTTAGTAGAATGTCTAAAATTAACTATCAAACACAAACAAACAAACAAACAAACAAACAAACAAACAAACAAACAAATAAATAAATAAATAAATAAATAAATAAATAAATAAATACATAAATAAATAAATAAATAAATAAATAAATAAATAAATAAATAAATATTTTCAGACTTTTGTGGTAGAAAATGTCAACCATGGCTCTGCTATTTACTTCAAGCTAGTGCTCAAACTCTCATGTAACATAAGTTAACATACTTTCAGAATTTTTTTTATAAAAATAAATCAAAAATTGTATTGTAAAATTCTTTATTTTGAGGTACAGCAGCTTGTCACTGAGGCAGTACCCCCAAAGAGATACATTTGTACCTTCTTTACCCCTAAATGGTTCATAAAAGTAAAATAATAGTATATATTACTACCATAAGGGTACTCCAAGGTGTTAATATGTACCCTAAAGAAGTTACAAAGGTTTCCCTTTGAGGGTACTGCCCTCTGACAAGCTGTGGTATCTCCTACTCCCACCTTTCCTTATTTGTTGGTCATACAAATGATAATAATAATAATAATAATAATAATAATAATAATAATAATAATAATAATAATAATTCTTGCTTTAAGCATTTAAGCATTTGCTTAGTCAAATTTCTGTTTGTTGTGTTTACGCTGCTTTGAATTCTGCTTGGAGTGGTTCAAATTAGACAAGTTACGTATTGATGGTCCCTTATTCCCTATGCTTTCTGCAGCACCCTTTAAACTGAACATACAGTATGTGCTCCCCTTGATTGGAGTCCACTTTGCATGGCACTTAACAACAAATGGAACACATTTTGATTCTGAAAAACTCAGTACTGTATGTCAAATAATAAATGAATACCAATTTTATTTTAGTTTTTCTTGGTAATATAATAATATACAACCTATGCAAGTCAATAGCCTTCATCATTCTCACAATGGATTTCTGTTCATGAAGACTGAACATGTTGATTAATGATGTGGTCTACAAGAGGTCATAACCGGACATTGCCTTCAAGAACATGTTTGGTGCTTTGATCAGAGAAAGTAGAAATAATACTAAGGACACCCATGCTGCATCAACAGCAAATGACAAACAGTATGTATTTTTTTTCTCCAGTGGTTTCAGTGGGAAGAGTCACTTTAGCAGCCACCCTTTTGTTTTGCAGTGTTGTGCACAGATGGACTACTTGATGGAATAATAACAATGTCTCTCTTGTTTATGAACAGGTTTTGAAAACCAAAATGAGTTGAAATCACTGGCTTTATGCAGAGAACCCAGAAAGCTTTCTGTATTGTTGGCAGCAACATTATTTTCTGCTTTTTATTATCACTTATGTTGTTTTGATGTGGCAGCCATGAGGCAGACCTTTGATGAATACCCTTTGTTTTGATATGAGAAGACAGATTCCCATGAGAGAGACATGAGAACTCGGGAACACAGAGCTGTTTGTGTGAGTAAGAGGCAAAGAGATGAACACAGTGTTGTTTTGATGCCTTCAGCTGTCAGTATGGACACTAATAGATGTAAGAGCAGAGAGACCACAAAGAGAGAAAATGCATCTGCAGTTTGTTTCATGAGGGGTTTTTGTCAACAAAAAGTGTGGTTGCAGTCATATAGTTTTTGACTTTTGTAGGGCCGGAAGACAGCAGAGCCAAGGGAAATCTGTAAACCTGAAGGAATAGTTCACCTAAAATGAAAAACTTCTGCTATCATTTACTCATGCAGTTCCAAATCCCTGTGCTGTTTAAAATAATAATAATAATAATAAAATATGATTTTTAAAGTATCGTTATAACATTTCTTGACAGTTGCATGACGGTGACCACATACTGTATATCCAAAAAGAAATTAAAAAAAAAAAAAAACCTGTAAGAAAAAATAAATAAATAAATAGTATACCTAACAATGAATGTCATTCCTATTATAATATATATATATATATATATATATATATATATATATATATATATATATATATATATATATATATATATATATATATATATATATATATATATTACATACATATTTATCAAACTATTTATTGTATCACTCTGCAATAAATTGTTCCAGACAGACTGTGAGTCTGTTTTTAAGGAGTGAGGAGTTTTCAGATATTCTTGTTCACATTTACCAATGTTCAGCTAATTTTCCACAACATTCTAAAATATACAAAAGAAAAGGATGACTAAACCTGACTAAGAAACCACAACACAAGGCTCACCAACATGGTTTACACAGAACAAAGCTCGTCAAGAGACAACGGAAACACAGGGGGTATACATACGCAAAGTAATTGTTGACAGGTGGAAACAATTAAACTAGCAAGAGGGAAATAAAACATAAACTAAACAGAACTACGCACTACAATACAAAGCAAGTGCCCAAAGACACTAAACTTATTATCAGTGAGTTGAAATTGCTGACTCATTTCAGAAATAAAACAAGTCACTGTTATTATTAATGAGTCGTTTAATTATTTACTCCACCACTTTGTTCAAAGACACATAATCATTTAGGAACAAAACACCACTAGTGTCTCTTGCAGTCTTTCTGTTGTGTCTTTGTGTGGAACAAATATGGATGAGGTACCTGGCAAAATTTAAAGTGTATGATACTTAAACATTAACTTCTTATTTTGTGAACCGTTTAAAATAAATAAATACATTAATAATAATAAAAAAAAAAACTATATCAAACAAGCAGGCTGCCTAGTTGTTTGTCCAGTAACTTCTCAGAAACTGTCAAAGTTACCATTGCTCCTTCTAACATGACATTTTCAAATTAATGAAGGCTTGGGCACGTTTCAAACAAGCAAGGCAGATTGGCAGATGTAAATGAATGTGTCATCTCTTAGGACTCATTAAACAATGCATGCATTTTTCTGAATTTGCTAACTGTAATCATACTGCATCCATTTACATTGATACCAATGTCACATTATTGTGCATCTGTATAAGAGACATTTTTCAAACCTACTGTAATTGCAAAGATTTCCAAACTCTCAGCAGTAATTAAAAGGAAAAACATGTTCAGAGGTCGTTAAATTGAAATGCAGTTTATTTGTCACTTCTGTCATGGCACATCTCATTGCAGGTATACATTCTCTCATACACTTGATCTCTGTAAAATAGTTGAAGGGAAATCGTGGCCATGGTATATATGTGTACGTTTTGTGTTTGCCAATAAAGGATACTTGATTCTGCTTTAAAATCTCTTATCATTCCACACACCCAAACCCCTTTTTATCTAGCAAGGGATTTTTCAAAGTTTCCACTGAAAAGGGCAAACTCGGTAATGAGACAGCAAGCATTTTAATATTTATGAAGGAATGAAGGGATAGCCTTATTGGTGATGCCGATATAACTGAACTTTCATGTTGAGCTATTTTGCCCTCAACAGTCTTTGTGACTTTATTGTCTTCGTATTTGTACAGTTACAGATGAAATCGTAACTTTTTGCATGCATAGCAAGTAGCTCTATTTTTAACACTGGCACAAACTATCTATTAAGCACATTTGAATGAAATCACACCTCAAATGAGAAATGAGAGAAGACTTAAAAGAGATGTAGAGACATGTAAACCCATTGTACCTGGAGAAACAATGCATTTATAATGTGTTATTCTGATACTCACTGAAAGTATAAGGCACGTTTAATATTGAAAGGATTACTACTAACCTCATGTATCATTTATTAGCTGTGTTCCATAACCTAGTGAGCTGCATCACTGCCTACCAGCAACTGTTCTCTAAGACAACATTCTTGCCATCATGGAATCTCATAAGAGATTGATATGGAACACTATACAACTTAAGAACCTCAGCTTGCAAATGACAAAAGTTGAAATTGTTATTAGCATATACTGCATGCGTAGCATGATACTAGGTTATAACCTCAAACACATATTTAGCTGTTTATTTGTAGCTTTTCTGACATAAATATGCTCAGTAGTGCACCGGATACAATATTGCAAGTATGATGTTGAGTGCTCGGGTATGAGTCGCATGTAACACAACAATTAAACATTACAATTAAAGAGCTCAAAGACCTGTAGAAGCAAGATAAATTGGGATGGTTGTATCAAAGTGTATATCATCTTTGGCATGCTAACACTAACTGTTACGTTTAACGTAGGGTTTGAGTTTATATTTTCCAATACAGTAGAACATCGTTTATCAAAAAATAAACAAAAACATTAACAAACTGTCATGATATGTACAAGAAACAATGTAATAGCATTGGCAAAATTCATTTTTTGGGGATGTGCTTTAATGTACATTAATGTGCTTGAAGTGGCCCTCAATGGGCATTTAACTTTTAATTTTTAATTTATTTTATTTTATTATTATAATTATTTTTTTATTTAATTTTTTTTTTTTAGAAATTTAAGTGTTAATATATAGTTTTATCTTGTAAAAATGAGGCCACATCCATGTATTTTCAATGAGCCTGGGCTGAAAATACTCAGGACAGCACACATACTTCATTTTTGAATGACACTTTTTTTGTGATAATTTTGGAAGTGAATTAAATGTCTGTGTGTGTGTGTGTGTGTGTGTGTGTGTGTGTGTGTCAGGACACAAGTCTGTATAATGACATGGGTATGACACAGGTATTACAAGGAGAGGGTGACTTTGAGAAGGTAAAAATGCACAAAAGTAAAATTTTGTTTTCTTTACTCTCAGAATGTGGCAAGATGAAATCCACAATTTTCTGTTTTAAACTTTCACATAGAATATTTAGGTTATAATAAAAATAAAATAAAAATAAAAATCTAATCCAGGTTTTGATTGTCAAATTTCTTTTATAAAATGTTCACATTAGACCAGAGAAATTACAACATCATCTTTACCTTAAATTTAACTTAATTTGGGGCTAATCACCTGCCTTTTGGGGTTGTGAATGTGTGTTTGGATGTTTTGACCTCACACTGCGTCTACCTGTTTGATTTGAGTTTTCCCTGCCCTCCTTGTTCTTCCGTTATTAACCTTAATTGTTCGCCACCTGTTCTCAATCCTCTTCTAATTTCTTCCCTCTATAATTCCCTGTGTTTCTCTGTCCATGGCCAGACTGTTGTAACTCTTACCAATAGCTCAAGCTGGTCTGTGAGCTCACCTTGTCTTGTCTTGTCTTCAGGCTCCAGTGTCTTTTGCTGTTTTGCTCTGCCGTTTTGTTATCACGAATGCAGTTCTCCAAAAAGATTCCAGCGCTCATGTCTTCGGTATCCGGCTGTCGAACGAGCTAAACTGTGGAACGATACGCATCTGCCTTGTCTTATGTGCTTTCATTAAAGCTCAGTGTAAACCCGCAACTGAATCCAGCCCATTTCTCCTGACAGACTAGTGCTGTGTACTGTATTCATAAAAAAATATGTGTGTGTCCGGTTTATTTATTAATTAATTCATTTATTTTATTTTTCCCAAATAGTGAGCCATTTTTTATTTATTTGTTTACGGAATCTTAAATTAATTTTGTTACACAAAATGTATTTAAATGCCCCATCCAAGCCGCTTACTCATTTTTGGAACAGAACATTTATGTAATTTAATCAGAATAAGCATAATTGGCAAATAATACACAACTTATTTATTCGCTGTAGTAGAGTTATGCATGATTCACTCTAATAATTAAAGCTTTCCTACAGTAATCTACTTGGAAGAATGGACTAATTTGATGAATGTCTCCTGTCAAAATGTATCAGAAATGATGTTTATACACTTGTGCTGACTCATTTTGCAAACATATTTTTGTCCAGGCCATGTCCAGCTGTGCTACACACATTTGATCTAACAGAAATATTCACGCTTTTAAAATGCATTATGCTGGCAGTTCTGCTAACTTGTGCTGGCTGGGAATCTGGTGTCCTCGGTATGAGGGCATTGCAGTATGCTGGTTTGTGGACGATGCAAAACTGTTTGAGCAGAGCTGTTTTAGGGCTAGTATCAAAACACTTGGCATAAAGCTAAAGGCCATATTAAGACACACTGAAACTTGTGAAACTTATGAAAGCATATAAAAAATATGGTGTGAAAGGCACTGAGAAGAAAAGCATGACGTTTAAAGAGAGCTTTAACATACAGCATATAGCAGGTATATTAACATGCTTTTTGTTATCGAGTTGAAGCCTTTTTCTACTGCTTGCTTTAATTTCCCTGCTCTCGCCTCCCTTCAGGTAATTGGAGTATAACCTCTTTTTTTATGTTATACTAGGCCCATTTTCTTGTACTGAATAAGCTTTCATAACATTGATAATTGGAAGAATTAATTATTAAGTTAAGAATATCTTTCTCATGCATTCCCTCAAAAACCTTTCTTTCTTCCCTGCAGACCTCAATGGATTTTTTTGTCTCCCTGAAGGTTTCTTACCAATGCATCCTTATCACTATAGTCATGTCAGAACTTCCATACTTTATATCCAAACACTCATTTCTTCTTTAATTCCACCTTTGACTTAGACAAACATTAATTGAACTATTCTTCACAGCTCAGCTTTAGGCTTTGTCCACCCAACACATTTCCCTTGTATTCATATATATTTCATTTCCTAATATGATTTTTTTTTTTATTAGTGGTGTTAAGGAACGCAGCCCTGTTTCTATAGCTTATGCAATTTAACAAACCTGTAAGTATTAAATTTTCGCCTTTCACTCTTTGTGCTGCAGATATAATTATGTTTTCCCTCAAACCTGCAGTTTGTTGAGGACGGGAGTAATTCCTTTCTAACTGATCAGACTTACAATTTTAGCCTGGGTGGACAATAAAATGGACAGTAAAATCCATAGAACATACATTATGAATGGAGAAACAGTGCCAAGTTTATACACCAGAATATCATACAGACTTAGTAGCAATTGCAACCTAGCAACTGCAGAACAACACTGTTAAAACATTATTTTAAATTAAAATAAACGGTGTCTGTACAGCTTATAGATAGGTGATATGGTAATGGCATGTGCAATGGTATGTTGATAACATGTACCAAGCTACTGAACTGAGAAAATCTACCATAACCATCACCATAATAATACAAGTGGTTCAATTGAAAACCATATGCTAAATCAGAGATAAATAATTATTTGTCAGGGATTCTATGAGAGAGGACTCAAATGCAGAATGATTGATGAAAGTTTATTTACAAAACTACTGACAGGCTCATAGACAGGCAAGCTGAGAGAAAGGACGTCGGGTCCAGCCCAGGATGACAGTGCGCCAGTGAGGAGAAGAGCCTGTGTAGATGGAGACCAGAGGTTTTCAGCAGTGGAATTACAGGAACATGAAGCCCGGCCACTTCACACTCATGGTCTCTCAGGCACTACACAGGCCTAGCTGTGTGGCAGACCCTGGAATATGACCAGTAGCTCAGCCTGCAGGACAGGACAGGCAAGGGACTAGAACAAATCTCTACAAACTAATAGATAGGGAATACTCAGTAGCACAGTGACATGACATACAGCCAAGTATGGTGACCCGTACTCAGAATTCATGCTCTGAATTTTACCCATCCAGCATGCACGCACACGCACACACAGCAGTGGGCAGCCATTTATGCTGCAGCGCCCGGGGAGCAGTTGTCACGGTTCGTGAATGCACCGTCTCCAGCTGTAGTCATGTTGATTGTTTCATGTGGGTGTTGCCGCTGATCGCCTGATCAGCAGCAGGTGCGGCTCATCCTAACAGACTATATAACGCCCTGTCTTTCGTCTCCTGTTTGTCTGATCGTTGTTTGTAGATTCTGGTGTTGATGTCGTGTTCGTGTAGTTCCTGCCTTGAATTGTCTACGTTCTGGTTTCTGTCGGACCCTGTCTTCACACACGGAATATACTCACCACCATTGGAAGTTATCACCACTGTCATCGTCATCAGCGCACTCTACTTCTCAACTCACCCGTCTGTGCTGCCATCGTGGTTCCTGCGTCACTCTCCGGCCTTCCATCATCTCATTATGTGGGGGTTAGGTGCCTCGATCAAGAGTACCTCAACCAGCCTGAGACTCAAACCCACAACCTTAGGGTTAGGAATCAAACTCTCTAACCACTAGGCCACGACTTCCCCATAAATGACTTCCCTATAACAGTTCCGCACAATAGTAAGACCATCCAGCAAACACAGATATGTTAGAATATAGGGAAAAGAAGCACAATATAAAGGAGTGGAGAACAAAGAAGGACTAAACAAGGGGAGAATGTGATGGGTAATGGGTAATGAGGAGGCAGGGTGAGAGATACACATGGCAAACATAAAACAAAGACAAAGCCATGTGCTCAAACACAACACAAACAAGGAAACAGTGAACAGGTACAGGACAGATATGACTGTCAGGAGAGATCCCTGACATTAGTCCATCAGTTAGTTATAAACTCGGCAGCATATTCACCTATTACATACTGTATATTGCATTATACATTTTTTTTTTTTTTTTTTTTTTTACCATATATGGTCATGTAACTTACAGTTAACCAATTTGCTTATACAAGCACTTTGTTTATCCAGGAAAGGAAAAAAAAAAAAAAAAAACAAAAAAAAAAAAAACAAATACAGTTATCAGTAGGTCTTTTATCAATTCAAAAGTTTATTTATTTGTTTGCTCATTTGTTTATTTATTTTAAACAAAAATCAGCACCTGCAACCAAAATGAAAATGTCAGATACTAATAATTTGCCAAAAGACTGTTTTGGGCTTTTAAACTATCTAGTTAAATCATTAAGGATGGATACAGTATTTTCATTGTGTTGACAGAGCAGACTGTTAGCTTGATGTGTGGGTAATGAATGTCTTAATGCAAGCATAATTAAGCATTATGTCTGCAAACTATTCTTTGCAAAGTTGACTGGTCTTGTCTTATCTGATTAATCTCTCCAGAGAGAGAAAAAAAAAAAAAAAAAAAAAAGGACACGATTTTGATAACCATAAGTTCTCAAGTTTGTAAAGATATGTTTATTTTCTACACACATACATTATTACAACACACATACATATACACACACACACACACACACACACACACAAATGTCCGGCCTTCACCAGACCTCATAAATATCCAGAACATAAATTGTATTGTCATGAGGCCTCTTCAGAAAGTTAACGTATACTGCTTTATATATATATATATATATATATTACCAGCAAATGTTAAAGAATTTCAGTAGATTCTTTTATAAAGCACTCTCAGAGGTTTGTTTGACCCTATGTGAAGCAAAGTGAAAGTTGATGGCATGACAAATGAAGGGCTGATGATATAGCAGGATGTGCCAGTAGTGTTAACAGTAACCCTGCTATTACACTGGCCAGTAAAAATCAGAGCACTGTATCCTCTAATGACAGCAGAAAAGCACAGATACTTGCTATGACTTTTGCCCCTTAAAGGCTGATTTATACTTCTGCATCATAAAAACATATGTGCACATAAAAACATATGGAGGGAGGGATTCTTGCAGACTAATTACAGCGCTTGTGGTCCACGTAGAATTGACACACTGACTGTGTTTGAAATGCCATACTATCATACTATTCTTACTATTTCTGCAGTATTCAGTATGTATGCTGTGCATAGTATGCACATTTTCTATATGCATACAATACCTAGATGACCTACTATTTTTGCCAGAATCTACTAAATATAACTCAAGTACACTAAAATCAGTACAGAAGCTGTGTTCGGAATGTCATACTACCCTATAACTCCTACAATTTTGCAGTGTGCTGCATGTATACTGTGAAAAGTATGTGAATGTTCTGTATGCATGGAATGCCCGAATTACCTGCTATATTGACTGACATTTGATGTATGCATCTGAAGACACTGCATGGGATACTGTTTCCCAGAATGCAACACGCTTTTCATCGACGTTTCTTCTTTGTGAACTGGAGGCAGGCAATAGTAATTATAAATGTAAGACTATTTGCATGTATATACATATACATGTAAACTACAAACTATTTCTGTTGCTATTTCTTAAATAATAATAATATCATTGCAGCACTATGTTTTGCAGAGGCGATTTACATTAATTCCACTCAACAATGCCTCGCTGTGCATAACAGCACTGCAAAAGACGTGTTTCAGAAGCATCAGTGGCTCAGTGAGTAAAATGTGAGCTGTTTGCTTTTGACATGGTTGACTTGTAATCGATTCTGGGTTTCGTCAAACTTGTGCAACTTCCTATCACATACCAGATCAGAAAGACATTCATTTCCCATAAACAATTAAGTAAATATTTGAAAAGTGGAAATAAAACGCCTCAATAATACAGTGCTGTGTATGCTTAAGGTAGGTTTTTTGTCGCAATAAAGTGGCATTTGTCTAATATATATATATATATATATATATATATATATATATATATATATATATATATATATATATATATATATATATATATATATATAATTTTAAAAGAACGGTTAGCTCATTTGTCTGTAAGGTAAGAATCTTGACAGCTGTGAATTAATGTTCAGTGTTTGTCAAATGCTTAAGCACACAGCACTTAAGCATACTACTCTGAAACATTTATAACTTATTGCATATTGTTTCACACACAATTCTTAAAAAATTAGTAGGCAGAATGCACTCTGTACTGGGCAGTAAGCAGTAAGAAAGTATGCCATTTTGAACACAGCCACTGTTAGATTTTTGGAGAGGTGCACATCAGGCTATGACGTAAGGATGTGTGACTATGCATAGGCTATAACGTAGGTTCGACGCAGAAGTATAAATCAGCCCCAAGTGTAAGATCAAACCCAATTCACATCCCATGGCAGCAATTAATTGGAAAGAGCTGTGACCCAGCAGTAGATTCCACACATAAAGAGATAATATTGATTACTTATTTTTCTTTCAACTGCATTGAAAGTTAATTGAGTGATTTAATTGAGATTTATATGCTAAGCAAAACCCATATTTTTGTTTCTCCTTTTTACTAATTCAAGCAAAAACTGAACTTGGCAACCAGTAACCATCATTGTTCCATTTTCAGATTCACTTCATCAATTAAAGCACACGACATTTGCATTCTGTTGAATGATGACTGGCAACCCAAAATAATGGCAACCTTTAGTGAAACATTTGATATGAGAGATCTGTCAGATGCCACAGACAGGGGAAAAGGTCAGAGTGAGGGTATGGAGATAAGCAGTCAATGTTCCCTCCTCTGCTCTGTGAGTTTGATTTGCTTGGCTTTGTGAAGTGAGTTGGGTGGCATAACACAATTTTAATGACATTCACTAAGTTTTGAGAATCATCTTAGAATACAATATATATACATATACATACACACACACACACACACACACACACATATATATATATATATATATATATATATATATATATATATATATATATATATATATATATAGTCGTGGCCAAATGTTTTGAGAATTACATAAATATTCAAAAAGTTTCTGCTAAACTGCTTTTAGATCTTTGTTTCAGTTGTTTCTGTGATGTACTGAAATATAATTACAAGCACTTCATATGGTTCAAAGGCTTTTATCGACAATTACATGACATTTATGCAAAGAGTCAGTATTTGCAGTGTTGGCCCTTCTTTTTCAGGACCTCTGCAATTCGACTGGGCATGCTCTCAATCAACTTCTGGGTCAAATCCTTACTGAAAGCAACCCTTTCTTTCATAATAACTTTGGGGGTTGTCACAATTAGTGGGTTTTTGTTTGTCCTCCCGACCCTTGAGGATTGACCACAAGTTCTCAATGGGATTAATATCTGGGGAGGTTCCAGGCCATGGACCCAAAATGTCAACATCCTGGTCCCCGAGCCACTTAGTTATCACTTTTGCCTTATGGCACGGTGCTCCATCATGCTGGATAATGCATTGTTCTTCACCAAACTGTTGTTAAATTGTTGGAAGAAGTTGCTGTTGGAGGGTGTTTTGGTACCATTCTTTATTCATGGCTGTGTTTTTAGGCAGAATTGTGAGTGAGCCCACTCCCTTGGTTGCATGAGAAGCAACCCCACACATGAATGGTGTCAGGATTCTTTACTGTTGGCATGACATAGGACTGATGGTAGCGCTCACCTTTTCTTCTCCGGACAAGACTTCTTCCAGATGCCCCAAACAATCGGAAAGAGGCTTCATCTGAGAATTTGACTTTACCCCAGTCCTCAGCAGTCCATTCACTATACTCTCTGCAGAAGATCAATCTGTCCCTGATGTTTTATTTGGAGAGAAGTGGCTTCTTTGCTGCCCTTCTTGACACCAGGCCATCTACCAAAAGTCTTTGCCTCACTGTGCGTGCAGATGCGCTCACACCTGCCTGCTGCCATTCCTGAGCAATCTCTGCACTGGTGGCACTCCGATCCCGCAGCTGAATCATCTTTAGGAGATGATCCTGGCACTTGCTGGACTTTCTTGAATGCCCTGAAGCCTTCTTTACAATAATTGAACCTCTTTCCTTGAAGTTCTTGATGATCCTATAAATTGTTGATTTAGGTGCAATCTTAGTAGCCACAATATCCTTGCCTGTGAAGCCATTTTTATGCAACGCAATGATGGCTGCACGCGTTTCTTTGCAGGTCACCATGGTTAACAAAGGAAGAACAATGATTTCAAGCATCAGCCTCCTTTTAACATGTCAAGCCTGCCATTCTAACCCAATCAGCCTGACATAATGATCTCCAGCCTTGTGCTTGTCAATATTCTCACCTGAGTTAACAAGACGATTACTGAAATGATCTCAGCAGGTCCTTTAATGACTGCAATGAAATGCAGTGGAAAGGCTTTTTTGGGGGGGATTAAGTTAATTTTCATGGCAAAGAAGGACTATGCAATTCATCTGATCACTCTTCATAACATTCTGGAGTATATGCAAATTGCTATTATAAAAACTTAAGCAGCAACTTTTCCAATTTCCAATATTTATGAAATTCTCAAAACGTTTGGCCACGACTTACATATATATAATTGATTCCATCTTTAATATAAAATAAAAACAAATGATAATAGCAATTATTATGTCTGGACTTTGGTGGTGAATATATATATTTTTTTCTGTACTCTGTATGACCTAGGGAATCAAAAATCACTGACTTTAAAAATTATTCTCACACTGGGTAACTTATCGGTTACGTAAGTTAACCCTCGTTCTCTGAAGGAGGGAACGGAGGCGTCACGTCGGATGACCGACAAATTGAGATCTCACTTAGAGAGACCGATCTATTTTGAGTGTAAACTAAATGAGCCAATGCACATTGGTATACGATTGTTGCATCCACCTTCCACTGATCACAGTATGAGTATAATTAGGTTTTAATTAGGTTTTTGCTAAGGAGCTGAGCCAGTGACCCGGAAATGTGCTATACTGAACTGCTCCTGACCCATCTATTATTTTGAAAGTTGGATCCGGGCCCACGCAGAACCGAGAAATGTCAAAAATGTACTGGACGCATCCAGAACCACACAGGTGGAAGGGCATCTTTGAGATACATCTATATAATGACGTACCTGTGAATGCTCTTTTAGAGATTATACTATCTTAGTGTGCAGAAGTGCACAGGGGAGATGGCAACTTGCAACACAATGAGAGGGTAGTGCAGTCTGATGTGTGCAATCCACTTGACAAAGGAAGGAACCACTCCCACAGAAAAGCCATACTACCAGCACAGAGAAGAGCATGCTGAGTCGTCATTTAGAAACACTAGTAGCAGTCAGGTTGGGAGCAGAACAATGAAACCACTCGGCTCTGAAGCGAAAAGTTGAATATCAACTGCATCTGCTGCCTACTTGTACTCAAGCTGTGATCAGCTGCAGCTGGATGCACTGATTGCATGCCAGTGTGCATTGGCTAATTTAGTTTACACTCAAAGTAGAGCGGTCTCTCTAAGGCCGGGCATACACTGTGCGATTTTCATCAGAAATATTTTATTTTTTGACGTATCAGCACACAGAATTGTGCATATCACCAAAGCAGTACGCTGATCCCGGAAAAGCATGTTTATTCTGAAACAGCCACAAAAATCTGGGTTCTGAGGGATCCTACGTGTTGATTCAGTTGATTCCCCATGTATAGTGTGAGCAGTCAAATTGCAACTCAATGATCGGACCATACAGTGAGTGCATAAAAATCATGAGTTTTGGCTTTACATCGCATGCAATCTACTCATACACTGTGAGTTGGTACCTTGCCAAAATCGCACAGAAATCGCACATTGTATGCCCGCCTTAAGCGAGATCCCAATTCGCCCGGTCATCTCAAGTGATGTTGAGAGTGACCAACAGAAAGGGAATCACAGTCATGTTCACTTTCACATATTATTCCTTTTATGTATTTTATTTTCAGCATTGTATATTTATGTTATTATATATATATATATATATATATATATATATATATATAAGATAATTAATTGTTGTATGCGTGTTTACACATTTTAACTCCAAAACAACATATATGCCAAAAGACCTTGTAACACACAACATCCATTTTAGGATTTTAGGGTACGGTTACACAACATATGATGAAACCGATAGTAAGCTTAAGTTCACAGTGAAAAAAAGAAAAAAAAAGAAAATTGTTTAAATACCCAACAGGTTATGAAGCTGAAGTAGTCTTTTGAGAACAGTCTGCTCTACGTTTGCCTGGAGATCATCTCATGCGTCTGAACTATCGTTCCCCTCAACTCTTTCCTAATGAGTGTTCGGCAGCCAAAGCTGAGCCGGTGAGTGCATTCAAATGAATGTGACCCACATTCGGCTGGAAAACCACTAATAACTCAAAAGGCAATCATTTATACGACTGTTTTATTATTTATAATTAGCTGTTACTGGTGAGGAAGTTCTGGAATATAAGACGTAAGCAGATGCTTCTCTCTGAATCAAGGCCAGGCTAAAATCATCATCATCATCATCATCACTGGTCTCAATCATTTCTATTCTTTGAAAGCTGAAGTTTTTAGTTAAAAAAAACTTCCTATCATCCTTACTTAATATCTGAGACTGTAAAAATATGTGACGGATTACAATGCATGTTAGTTCATTGCCAAGTTGATCTGTTTTGCTACTTGTATCTTTTTTAAAGTCCACAGTGTGGTTGCAGATTAAATAGAAGGTAGACAAAATATCTAGTTCAATCATGAAATGCTTAATGGTGCAGGCTGTTCTTAATGCATCTACAAACAATGACATCATCACAATGGCACAAGTTGATTGGCCTCCGCTGATTCTGTATCCACTGAGCATGCTGCTTAACTTTAATTACTTGAATTATTATTATTATTTTGGTTCTCTGTTTGTTGTAAGCAAGTCTTGCAGTGAGCTATCAGAAACCCTCCACCTCCCCTAACTCCACCCATATACATAGATCTGTTCATCTGTGTTATATGTGCAGCAGCAGCAGCAGCATGTCTATGTTCTATTATTTATATTCCTATTTGTAGTGTTAGTTCTGAACTGAATTATTATCCTAAGAGATTGTTTGTGGACAATACTGAAGTGTGCACAAATCCAAACTTCATAAATGCACTGGGAAGATTACTTAATCTGGGAATTTAGGCATATAAACCTCACATAATATTTAGAATAGATAGTATGCACATAGGATGCAGGGTGCATTACTATACACTGACTAAATCTGAGCCATTTATAGTCTCAAACAATGGTGCGAGTTTGGGGTGGGGCTACATGTATGCATATTTATCCATGTCTGACCAATCAAAGTAGCCAGTTTGAAAGCTGTTGCTAATTTTTTTAGTGTCACATAAATTATACACTTCAGAAGGTATTCATTATGCAAGTCATTACACAAATGTTACAGTTTGTAGGAATTCAAGCAAACTCTCTCTCTCTCTCAAAAAAAAAAAAAAAAAAAAATCCATTCAGTTGACTTTTATATTTATTGGACTTTGTATTTAGTGTTATGCTTTTCATACAAAGAAGCTACTTACTGCATTGATCTTAATTATAATTGCTTATACAGTATGGTCATACATAGCAGAACTGGAGGTAGATTTCTGCCAGTGAGATTATTTGAGTTGCAAATAGTGCATACGATATACTTTGAAACAATTTTCATTCAGCTTGCAAGTTGCTTGTACTGTAAATGTAATATTTCAGTTAAGATATGCAAGATATGGCTTATTACATGAAATTTAGAAATATAAAATATGAGCATTTTAGCAAATGTATACACCATACATTTTCAAAAAGCAACTTTTATCATTATTATTATTATTATTATTATTATTATTATCATTATTATTATTATTATTATTATTATTGTATTATTATTATCTTAAGATGTTAGTGTTGCTTGATGCAAGTTAAACACAGAAACACTTTCTATTCTATACAAAATTCAGATTCTTAAGTTAATATTTTGTAGTTTGAGGTTTAGTGGCCGTCCCAAGTACATTAATTACAGTTTGGATGTCAATGTGACCCTTCTCCTCATATACTGTAGATTCAATTTAATGACGGTCAAATTTGTATTAATTTTCAATGGTTACTCCCAATAACCCTTTTATAATTCATGGAGGTTAATAAAAATACTAATATAGTAACCAATCAATCACTTGCAGTTGCTGCAGCTGCTTTAAGAAACACTGTCAGTGTAAAATGACAACACAAGTGTTTATTTCTCATCAGTCTTTAAAATAAACTGCTATGCCATCTTTTTTGCATCCAACCTTAAACATAGTAGATATAAAGCTGATTTAATCTCATCCAACACCTCTAGTGAATAACATCTGATGTAAGTATTTTTTTTTTTTTTTTTTTTTCAATGAGCTTTCATGCATTTTTATTTATTTTTTTTATTTTTTTTTGGCACAGAGCTCAGTTTTGCAGCACTGTCAGCAGTACATCATATTTTCCCAATGTCAGCACTCATCTAAACAGTGCAGCTAAAGAATTATGCCTGTGCCAGTGAAGCCACAAAGCATGTCATCAGTGTTTGATAAGCCTAAATCCCGTACTGATGCCGTAGCATCCAGTTTTAAGAGGTCAAATGAAAAAAAAAAAGAATGAACTTCAATGAACTTGAAGATGAACAGGGCAGAGTTAAATCGATGACTGAAGCGAGAATAAGATTTGTGCCTTGTCGGGTGTGCATACAACAGCAGCCGTGAAAAATGAAAAGCACAAGTATGTAGTATCTCATAGCTCATTTCTATTCGCACGCATTTAACATTGAAACCGGAAAATCAATACAATATGAATGAGAAATATACACCTCTATACAGCTATATTTAGCATCTATTGTTAAAATAATTACATTTAATTGTATTTTGTGAAACAGCTAATACTTTAAATTACCAGTGAATATAAAATAATGAAACTCCCCTGCAGCATCTTGTATTCTGAAGCACACTGAGGAGATTTATTACAAACCTGATCAGCATGATATCTAATTTAAGTGACAAGGAAGAATATATTAACATTGAAATGGCATTTAATTCACACATAAGGGAGCACAAACGTCAAATTGTAGCCATAATCTGTTTAAAATGTCAGGATTCAGATTTTCTGAAAACAGGGGCTTTTGTATACAAACAAACAAACAAACAAATAAAATAAAATAAAATAAAATAAAATAAAATAAAATAAAATAAAATAAAATAAATTATATATATATATATATATATATATATATATATATATATATATATATATATATATATATATATATTATATATATATATATATATATATATATATATATATATATATATATATATATATATATATATTTTTTTTTTTTTTTTAAGCGTGTACCAGTGTATATGAGACAGACAGACCTTATACTGTAATAATGATCCATCTTTTGGACACATGGTTATGCATTCATTCATTCATTCATTCATTCGTGTTAATAAAAATGTTACCTTGATAGAAATTGTCTTTCATTTAAACAAAAAATAATTATATTTTCATATTTCAGAAATAAAAATGTGAGGGAGGGTGATTAATTACCATGGAAGTAGTGTCAAAAAGTCTAAGGGTCCTAAAAATAAGCTTCAGTATTTTAATGCAAATTATAATTTAAAGCACTTTGGTTAAAAAAATAAATAAAAGGGAGAGAGAGAGAGAGAGAGAGAGAGAGAGAGAGAGAGAGAGAGAGAGAGAGAGAGAGAGATTCATGAAGATGCGTGTGCATATACTCTTTCTGTGCAGGAATGTAAAGTATAATTTTGAGTTAAAAAGAAAAAGAAAAAAAAGGTCCTTTCTCAGAATCTAGTTTTATTAAGGGTTCAGTTGTAATCGTATGCCATCGGGTATTGTGTAGTGAGAGATCTAGACTCACTGCTGTCTCCTCCATCTCCGCTGTCTTGTTTCCTGTCACTGAGGAGAGTGCATGACAAGGACATTTGTTTAACTTGGAGAAACACAACGGATTGACCTACACTCTTAACCAGCTATAAAATGTCACCCGTAAAAAAAGTGTGTCTCACAGATCAGGTGGTTTTACCAGTGTAGTTATCGGCAGCATGTTTTACAGACAGAAAGCTACTGTTTCAACCATCTGAAATACAGATCAAACTTATTAGAATAAACAATGCTGTAACTAATGGGACCTCGTTGTTAAGTTTTATATTGGTCACACTTTATTTTAAGGTCCAGTTCTCACTATTAACAAACAATTAACTATGACTTTTGCCCCAGTCAAGACTTAATGTGCTGCTTATTATTAGTTAGTAAGGTAGTTTTTAAATTTAGATATTTGGTAGGATTAGGGATGTAGAATATGGTCATGCATATTATGTGCTATGTTAGTAATGAACAGCCAAAATGTTAATAATAGACACAATAACAAGAAACTTTAATAGTGAGAATCGATCCCAATATTAAAGTGTTACCTTTATACTTATTAACTAACATTTGCCAGGATTAATACATATTTTTCACTGATTGTTAGCTCATGTTAGTTTATTAACTAATAGCTAAAAAATAACATTAAGTAATGGGTCCTTATTGTAAACTTATATTGGTAGCACTTTATTTTACAGTCATGTTCCTCATGTACATACTATGTACTTATTATAGTAATTACAATAACTATGTAATAACTAGGTACTAACCCTTAACCTACCCCTAAACCTAACCCTACCCCATGTAGTTGCCTTGTGTTACCAGAACTTTTTTAGATAAATACAATGTAAGTAAACTATAATTACATGTTAGTACACATACTGTAAAATAAGGTGCAACCCTTATATTTCTTAAATAATATGAGCATCAATTAATGAATACTGTAACAAATGTTGATCATAAACAGCTAGCATTAATGCATTAACTAATGCAACTAAATGGACCTTAAGGTAAATTGTATTATTTATTAACTAACATCAAGAGGTTATGCATACAAATGGCTTGCTCGTTATTAGTTTATGCAATAACCAATGTAACTAATGGGACCTTAACAACAAGAAAGTTCAATAAATATCATATCAAAGATGTGTTGCTCATTGTTAATATTATTTAATGCATTAATTACAGCAACTAATGGGACCTTTTTGTAAAGTAACATTTTTATTAACCAACTTTATCAACGATATTGCAACAAATTTATTGTTCATTGCTATAGTTAATGTTAATTCATTTACTATTTCAACTGATGCAAGTGTATTATAAAGTGTTACACAAGTTTTTGAGCCAGTCAGCTGAGGTTTGGAATGACATGGGGAAGTAAATGATGAAAGAGTTTAACTTTGTCAAAAAAATGCCCAACTCTCATGGCCAGTGACATCACTCAGGTCGTCTCAGATCGGCAGCTGTCCCTGAATAACAACGGCTGCAGTCCCTTTGATGATGAAAATCGCTGTCAGCTTCTATTTAGTGAATAATAATGTTCCCAAATGCATGTACTCTACAGATATTTGGAGTCACGCACATATACACTCACACTCTCATACACACAAACCCTGCGACGCCAAATCATACCCTCAGCGTTTTGAGCTGTTGTGCTCTTTTAGTTTATTCTCATTTGGTCTGCAACATTCCTTCAGTTTCCTCTGTGGCTAAAAGCAGCACTTTGAACTATTTTTTCCTCATTTATTTTTTCTCCATGTGCTCTTTAAATGTTCCAAATGCTGACCTCATTTTTTCTCTCTAAAGCCTTGGATCTGTATTCTTCTTCCAGGAGGGACTGATGGTATTACTGGCTTTAGGATATGTGATTTTGACCTCATTCTTGGCTTACAGGGTTATCTTTGCAAGGTTTTTTTTTTTTTTTTTTTTTTTTAAGAAAGAAAATGATGTAGTGTAGCCTACAACACGTCTTCTGTAATCAACAGTGATTTGCATCGGATATAATTCATTTAACACGGTTAAATGATCTGTACCCTTGAGCGGAGTATTTCTCGTTAGGTTGCCAGGGGTTAATTACTTTACCAATGAGCACGAGGGACATATTGAATTACTTCCTTCATTATCTGTTATATTAAGATTGGGATCAAGTTTGAAATAGAATGGGAAAGAACTGAAATGATAATATCACAGGAAGTCAAATTGGTTTTGGTTTCATCATCGGTGCAGAGCTATTCCACTAAATAAATGTTCAGTATGAGTTACTATATTATAAAATGCATTCTTTTTGATTGCTTGATTAATTGATTTCTGTTCAATCACACTGGTAATTTTAAATAGTAGTTTGTTTCAGAAAGCTCTTTTATGATTGACCTGTCTTAAATTAGAAAAGTTGTGTTGTTTATATTTATTGCCTCTAAACACAAAAATTCCAGTAGCGTAATACACTGCACTGTATGAATTAAGACAAGAAGGGTGAACATTACAATGAAGATAAAAATGGTAGCACTTTATTTTACAGTACGTGTACTAACATGTACTAATAGTGTACTTACAGTGTATTTATCTAAGAAAGTTCTGGTAATACAAGGTAACTACATGGGGTAGCGTTAGGTTTAGGGGTAGGTTCAGGATTAGTACCTAGTTATTACATAGTTATTGCAATTTACTATAATAAGTACATAGTATGTACATGAGGAACAGGACTGTAAAATAAAGTGCTACTAAAAATTTTAATGTGTGTTTCTGTGTACATTATGCTATATACATATTTATATAATTTATTTATTAATGTAAATTAATTATCAACATTTATTTTATTTCATTTTATTTTATTTTATTTTATTTAACAATGACAACTTTACTTGTATGGACAAAACCAGACATTTTACAGTTTAAAGTGAGAACATGTTGTTTTCATTGTGGCACCCCACAAACTTTGATAACAACTTTGACCAGCATTTTTTAATGAACTGTATTATCTATTTATTTTTCTGCATATTTTTACATGAATATTAAAAAATGTAAAAATACGAAAATAAATACAGTTCATTAAAAAATGCTGGTCAAAGTTGTTATCAAAGTTCATGGGCTATATATATATATATATATATATATATATATATATATATATATATATATATATATATATATATATATATATATAATTTATTTATTATTATTATTATTATTATTATTATTATTATTATTATTATTATTAGTAGTAGTAGTAGTAGTAGTAGTAGTAGTATTTATTAATTTATTAATTTATTAATTTATTAATTTATTAATTAATTAATTTATTTATTTATTTATTGGGAGCCAATACTTTAAACCCACATTATGGAAAGATGAGTTTACAAGTTTACAATTTCAAATGAACTACAAATGACTATGATCACATTTTCAGGAAGTGTAAGATATTTACTCTTCATAAAAAAAATAGTCATAAAATAAGTTCACAGTGTTACTAACTGTGAAATCTTGAGTGGTCTGAACTTGTGCTTGCCCTGTGGCATTTCAATGCAGTCTCCAGGATGCTGGGTTTTGAATTATTATTAGAGTGACTGTCAGTTTGGTTGCTGAAACAGGATGTGCCTCTAGTGGGACCTTCTGGATAGAGCCACTGTGCTCCACTTTGAACTGCTGAACATTTTAAAATCTCACCAAATACATCAGATTCATATATGTGATCACATAATTCAGGAGCTAGGTGTCCACTGGCAAGACCTGTTTTATTAGACAGGACACTTGTTTTAAACTGTGGCAGTAATGGTCAGCCCTCGTGGCAAGACTGAGCAGCTTTCTAGTGTGGATTGTCTTATTAATTTTAAAGCATAGTCACTGAAGCGGTGTACATTTCCCCCGGGGAGGGCTATGCACTCTGTGCTTCAGTGATAATGACAGGGCCAGTCAAACCCATTTAATGAAAAGCACCAAAGACTTCCTCATCCATCACATAACTAGCAGAGAGCATAACCAGTTCAGAGCTCATGGCTATGAGTCAAACATAAAAATCCATCAAGGGTCAGAACAGGGTTTTGCAATGTTGCAGATGTTTTGTTTGAAATGAACATCTGATGCCTTATATTTAGTGCTCAGCTTTGAAAACTGAGCGCAGAAAAGAATATTAAGTTGTTCACTACATTTTTACAAGCAATAGATTCAGTTCAGATTATAGTAGACACAATAAGACTGTTGCCAATCAAATACAATCTTTATCAACAAATATATTTTTGCACTGCAAAAATTGCACCTGCAGTTGCAATTGCATGTATTTGCACATGTTCTTTAATGCAGCTATAAGGTGGCCTATATACTGAAATTACAATTGAAATTGCAATTGATATTTATATATGGTTTGAATGACAATGGTAAGACAGCACTTGTGGAATAATTTCAATCATCTCTCTCTCTCTCTCTCTCTCTCTCTCTCTCTCTCTCTCTCTCTCTCTCTCTCTCTCTCTATCTCTCTCTCTTTTAAGCAGTGCACATTAACAATAATATAAAAAAAAAAAAAATAGCCTCAAGGTGTTAACATTATGCAACAACAAAACCCTAAACAATCTTTTAACTTTTTAATAATAATAATAATAATAATAATAATAATAATAATAATAATAATAATAATAATAATAACTTAAATTATAACCAGTACAACTTTTTTTTCCATCTCAGGCAGAAAAACACAAACAAACCATTGAATACATTTGAACAAATTAAATGTTATAAAGCATGCTACAGTATGTCATACATTATTTGATATGATCTGACTGCATGATCTCATCTGTTTGGCAAACATAATTTACAAATCTTTTTGTAAAATGTTATTGGCTTCTGTTTAGACAAATCATGTCAGATGCTTGTATCTCTTTTTGGATTTTTTGGAAAAAACAAAACAAAACAAAAAAACAAAAAAAAAACAAAGCATTATTATTGGAACATGTATCACCTGAGGCATACAAACTCTCTCCACATAATATTATCTTGTTCAGTCATCTGAGAGCAGTTGGCACCATTGAGGGGGATCGATTCTGAACTTCGTGGATGTTGAGTCTGTCCTTTTGAAGCTCTTGTTTAAGATGTTTTTTTTTTTTTTTTTTTTTTTTTCAGAACTGATTATAGATCTATTTCTTCTTCATTCCTATATAGTAAGTTACCCTTGTCTGCCCACTCGTGTCAGAACAAGGGACTCTTGAGATGAGCAATCACCATTTGATCTAACACCAAGGAAGTACATTGAAAATCCATGATGTACTGCTTTAAATAAATAGACTTTAAAAGTAGTGACTGTAAACCTTGGTGTTGTGCCCCAATAACACATTGATGAGGGTATGATGTTTGCTCTGGCACTGATTTTAATGAGCTTTGAAAGTCGTAGTGTGCTCTACTTGAATCAATGAGACAATTAATGTAAATGTAAAGATGAGCACTTTTATTAATGATGGGCAAAGAAAAGTTTCCATCCTTGACCCTACCCTTTTAAATAAAGGTTCTGAAAGGGGGTTTCCATTTTTGATTCCCCAACTAAAATTTTGGTAAACAGTTTCTGGAAGCTGTCTGAGTTTTCTAAAATCGGATGGCATTTGATGTAGTTCATGATGCAGCATGTCTCTTTCTATCCATAAAATGCATGCATCATCTATAAAACTCCACAACATCATGGGATCAACTTCTATACTTCACAGTGGGATTACATTCTTTTATGTATGGCTTTGACTCTTTTTACACCAAATCCTCCTCTTGCCACCTCTGGCGAACGTTGCTCTAGAGTCTATTTCTGTCTTATCTGATCCACAACTTCACCCATCACAGCACCTGTGATATTGAACAAAAGGCATTCATGTTTGTGTTTGTGTTTGTTTAGGCAAGCATTAAAGTTGGCTTTTCTCAAAGTTTCCTAAAGGAAAAATTTCCATCTATTCAAGGTAAGTTGAAAACAGCTTAATTATTTTAAATTTAATAATAGTGCTTTTACAATGCACTTAACCCTGGGTTATAATCATTATATATATATATATATATATATATATATATATATATATATATATATATATATATATATATATATATATATATATATATATATATATATATAAACTTTTAAAGTTACAGTGCATTTCACTTGTAATTTAGAAGCACTTATTATTATTTTTTTTTTTCTGTTATGAAGATCAATAAACCTCATTTTTTGCCCCTCCAATTTTAAGGGTGTTTAGAATTATGGAGGGATTTTTAATAGTTTCCAATGAGCATATATTCACTGTGACAAATATTTTCAATAATTGACAGATGCCTTTTTAGAAACATGCTTAGCATTTTTATTGTTTAAGTTTTATCTTAAAAAATATGTTAGCCTCAGAAAATGGTTCATAATTAAATTGATATACACCACAGACATTTCCCCTTGAATATTTATTGTAAGACATGCTGGGGCCTATTTTAATGATCTAAGCATGTGGTCTAAATCACACGGTGCAGGTACACTCAAGGCGTGTCTGAATCCACTTTTGCTAGTTTTGCAGTCGGCACACCCACGTGCATGGTCATAATCTCCTTATTCTCTTATGATTAATGGGTGTTTCTTGGGTGTAACGTGCAATAAACCAATCAGAGTTTCATCTCCCATTCCCTTTAAGGCAGTTGCACTCATTCCATGGCGGATTTGCTATTTACACAGCGGAATTGGAAAGAGCAAAGACAGAACGTGTCTCCAGAGAGGAAACGGAGCTGCCCGTTCACAAGCAAATAGTTAACCTAATTATGGTATATGCAATAGCAATCCATTATGACATGTAGGCATTTTTTTCTATTCATGTAGCCTACACAATAATAATATTTTACATTTTAAAAATGTAATAAGCAAAGTGAACACGAACACAAATATATATTGCGCCATTGACTCTAGATCAGGTTTGAGTTGGTCTATGGTGCAGTCTATTTTCAGTTCCTCAAAATTATTTTTTATTAACAAGGTTCGTGAGGAGGGAGTCAGATACTTAGCCTAATTAACACAGGTGGAGCGCACTTAAGTTAATCAACACCGTGGTATAAATAAAGCTGACTTACCTCTATCCATTGACTGTTTATCAGCATCCCTCCTCAGCCCCATCTCCTCACTTTGAGTTTATATTAAACTTACACGGGGGTTACTCTTGGTTCAGGTCATTCACACCAAATATGCATTACCATACTTCAGATAATGATATGTAAGTGTGTTCCGTTATCAAAAGCTACTCTCGATGCTGTGATCAATAGAGCTATTGAGAACATTCTTTGTTCGACCAGTTGTGAAGCATGTGTGTCAAACAGGCCAAGAATTGGCTTAAATAACTTTGGTGAGTTACTTCATTGATTATGTGCACCTGCAGGTTATAAATAGACGTGAAACGGACATACCATCAAATTTCTTTGTCTTCAAGACCGCTTTGACTGTGTGTGTGCGTGTGTGTGTGTTGTCCAGTAAAAAAAACGAAAAGATCAAGTCTAGTGCATCAGTTAGGAGATTCTTGCCACCGTTTGCACAAGTTATCCTGGACTATGATCTGCATGATTATTGTTTGGTGTGCCTCGGGGAAGAGCATGCAATTGGTGCTCTTGAGGACACTCTTGTGTAAGCACTGAAGTATTTCCCGGCCTAGTCTTGTCACCCCCCATGTACACAAAATGCATGGATGAAGCTCTGGCTCTTCTACAACTACAGGGCATACACATTTTAAATCACGTAGACGACTGGCTGATTTTGGCTCATTCTCAAGAGCTTGCGCTCCAACATCGGGATGTTGTCCTAGCTCATATCGAATCTCTGGGGTTAAAAAAACAAACAAAAAAAAAAACATTGTCTCTCCTGCTCAGAGGACTACGTATTTTGGGGTGGTAAGGGATTCGATCATGATGCAGGCACAGCTGTCTCTTGCACACGTCAAATCCATTCTAACCACCCTAAAGAACATAAAGCTCGGCCAGATAGTCACTGTTCATCACTTTCAGAGAGTCTTAGGTATCATGGCAGCTGCATCCCTGGTGATACCTTTGGGCCTTCTGCACATGAGATCCTTTCAGTTGTGGCTGAGAGCCAGATTTCATCCAAGGGCCAATACCCACAGGCAAATAAGTGTTAATCGTCAGGGGCTTCGTACCCTATTTATGTGGTTCAGCCCCCGGTTTTTGACTTTGGGTCCCACTCTTGGTCCGTGTTGTCATCGCAAGATGCTAACGACAGATGCATCCCTCACGGCTTGGGGTGCAGCCTTGGATGGCCCAAGGGATCTGGAGAGGTCATCTTCTCGAATGCCACATCAATTGTGTAACAGATGAGCAGTTCATTGATTCATTGGTTCTGAACTAATGAATCACGGTTTGTTGAATCTAAAACAATGCAAACCCAAAGCTTTTTAATTCAGGCATATTAAACAAAACTCTCTCTCTGAGCTAGATGACTGGCCTGGCGCCAGCCTGGCTGGTTTTAAATTGTTTATGACACTCTGGAGTGATAAATTCCAGTCACATGAGCAGCCTCAAAGGAGAAACGAAACACATTCCACAACACACACACATACACCTATACTGTACACATACAAAAACACACACCCACACACAAAAGTTTCTTTACCCTCATAATTTTATTACTAAGATGTATTTTTGATAGGTTTGTGTGTTGGATAACTGTTTACTCTTCTTATGTGGGGATGATAATTTGCTGACTTGTAAATTGTAAATGTTTTTGGAATTAATGTTCTCCAGAGGTGTCAAGTAACGAAGTACAAATACTTCGTTACTGTACTTAAGTAGAAATTTGGGGTATCTATACTTTACTTGAGTAATTATTTTTCAGCCGACTTTTTACTTCTACTCCTTACATTTTCACGCAAGTATCTGTACTTTCTACTCCTTACATTTAAAAAAATAGCTTCGTTACTGCTATTTCATACCGGATTTTTATCGTTCAGAGAGAAAGAAAAAAAACCCTATCCAGATAAATCGCGCCATCAGGATGGAGTGAATTTGATTGTGGTTGGATGAGAAGTATACACATATACCATTCCGACACCCTATTGGTCCATACGCGATCCATCACACCTGCACATGACACAAATCACATCACACTGCATAGACAGTTTTGGGTTCGTTTATCAAAAAATATATTTCTTAAAAGTAGGTTGGAACCAGTAGTATCCGATCGCCTCAGAGTCCGTCCGCTTAAATTTCAAATGAAACCGGCGTCAGTCCGGTCTCCTCCCGTCTTTCATCGCGCTCTTCAATCCGCGGACCGCGGTGGAGCAGCGCGAGCTCAAACAGAGACAGAGGACACAAGGTGTGTGTTTACCGATAGATTGTTAGAATATCTGTATCTGTGAAGTTCTTTGTCATAAATACAGTTTACAAAAGGTCACGATCAGTCGGTTTCTCATCTAGTGTAAAGTTTTCGCTTGTCACCGCTAATCACGAAACAGCTGTTTCCTTACACTTATTTAAATATACTTCATTTAATCATACGTACATACACTACTGTGCAAAAGTCTTAGGCAGTATTTTCACTTAAAAGAATGGTGTTCGGCCAGTTATTTATATATTTTGCTGTAGAGTGTCACTGTCAGTATAAAATATCAGTTTACAATTCCAAACATTCATTTTGCCATCGTCAAACTGCTTGTCAGTGGTGTCAAAAGTATTGGCATTCATTACTCAAGTAGAAGTATAGATACTAGGGTTTAAAAAGACTTTTGTAGAAGTTGAAGTATCAACTCAAGCTTTTTACTCAAGTAAAAGTGTAAAAGTACTGGTTTAAAAAACTACTTAAAGTATAAAAGTAAAAGTAATGTAAGGGAAAAAAATGCCATTAAGAACAAAAGCTTGGGCCATGCCACAAGGGCCTATTGTGCACTACCCCACCTCCTCAAAAAAAAAAATTTCTAAAGGCCATAATGACTATAATGTTATATTAAAATGTTCATGTTGAAAAATTTGGGAGGCACTAGGCTACCTGTTTCAGCCACATATATGCCCATTGAAAATGAACTCATTTTAGTACAATGCAAATACATTAAAGAGCTAGAGATATGATGACTAGTTGCCAATAAGTATTGTTATGGTGCAAAAAGTCAAACTTCAGAGGCATGTCATCAATAACCTTGGATGTAATATAAATGTACATCCAAGCTTAGCTGCAGGACTCTGTGAGGGCAATGGACAAGAACATTGGTGCAGGCTAAGAAACAATTACTCTTGTGTGGTTGACTATTTACAATAAACATTATAGTGCTGTCAAAATGAATGATTAATCTAAGTGATTATTCAAAAACTAAAAATGAAAAATAACTCATAATCCTGATACCTTCTTGATTGATAGCTTCTTGTATTCGGTACATACGTCTGCTATGTCCAGTGTTCGGAGGGTAACGAGTTACAAAGTTGATATAGAGCTTCACAGTCCCACCCACAGCCCGAGAGAGCTCTGGTGCCGGAAGTAAATTTCCCATTCATTTCTCCCATTCACTTTCGGAAAAATCCGTATCTAAAGAGTTTTAGAGCATTTGTGAGGATAACCATCTACGGCTGAACTCATAAGCATATAACATATCATTTCAAGTGAAAAAGTTAAGAAAAAATCCAAAAAAAGTCAAAAGGTACAAGACTGTGTACATATTTTCATTTCGAGCGCAGGAACTACTCATCCCATAAACCACCGCGCCCCATTGAATTCGACTGAAGCCACAACTGCGAACGAGGCAACGAGCCTTTTGAGCGACATCCAAATCTGATGACGGCCGCTCGCGCGAACTTTTTCCTCCAGTGAATTTTATTTTATATAGTGAATGTGCAGTAATAGCAGTTCTTTCAGTATTAATCGTGTAAATAAATAGTGTTTTATATATGTATTGTGTATTGATTTTTATTTTATCATCGTGTATTTTATATTGTGTGCGTGTGTGAAAGTGGTTAACGATAACGTCAGCAATGGTGCAGTGCTTTGTATCTGACTGCAATCACTGCTCAGTTGTCAACACATGTCGTTGCCATTACACAAATGTTCAGTAAATGCACAAAAAGGTATGTCTAGGCTAAATATTGTTTTGACAGTGGCATTATAAAATGCTTGATATGACTCATTTCATATGGAGGCTACAGTAGCCTAGCTAAAGTAGACGATAATGCTAACTAAAGTTACCAACCTCCCTGCAAAACTCTCAATGGCAGCCAAGGAGATCATGATTGCACTGATAAGTCTACCGTGCAAAAACGCAATACAGGTTTTTATTTTATTTTATTTTTTTATTAATGATCTTCAGTCTTCACGGACCTTCGAGGGGTTTAACCAGACGGTTATACGAGCTCCACCAATCAGATGCATCACTGTGGGATTGTGGGATTGTTCAGGATTGTGGGTAATGAAGTACTTAGCCAAGACATAGCGAATAAAAGGCATTTAGATCAAAACAAGGTTAGTGCCCCATGATCTTTTTACGTTTATATGAGCATATACTGTTGCTTAGTACAGCCGTAGCTGGTTTTAAGTCTACCATGTATGGTTACGTTTTAATGGCTTATACCCCAAATGTCAATGCAGAAATTGCATAGAATTTTTAGTTCCGGCACCAGCTGTGGGTGGGACTGTGATGCTCTATAGCCTAGATATCACAACATTGTCATTTGCGTCATTAATCGCAAACGATAATTTATTAAAACGTCTCACTACCCAACTACCTACAGTAGCTTAATTTGTGGAGGACGAAGAGAAAGCACCCATTTGGCAAATGAGCCAGTAGTGAGAAATAAATAATAACTTTTAAGTAGGGTCCAGTGCCTTTTCGATACTTTTAAAATGGTACTGGCGCCTCAACGTGCCTGAACCGATACTTAAAAAAAAAAAAAAAAGAACTATAAAAAAAACTATGGATAACATTAAAGAACATTACAAATATTTAAAATAAATCCATAGCTTTCACCTTGGATGCTCTCATTTCCCAAGTTGTGCTTCCCTTAATCTAAGGCTAATAAATGTATTTCACAATCTGGGTCATTATTTAATACAAAACCACACATAATGTTTCTACTGTATCTCTGTCACTCACTCTGATATTTAGTTAAGATGAGTGCGGTCTGTCACTGTCTTAAATCAGTTCTATGAATGACTGTATGCTCATTCTTTATAAAGTAGCAACAATCTCGTTTTTAAAATACAGTACTGTGCAAAAGTCTTATGGAAAAGAAAGAATAGTGTTTTCACCCCAAAAAAGGGTTTTAAGCCAGTTATTTATATCTTTTGCTGCAATGTGTCAGTAGGACAGTAGTTTGCCATTAATTTTAATAATAATCTAGTGCGATTTTGAATGCACAAGCAGCAGAGGTGTCAAGTAACGAAGTACAAATACTTCGTTACTGTACTTAAGTAGAAATTTGGGGTATCTATACTTTACTTGAGTAATTATTTTTCAGCCGACTTTTTACTTCTACTCCTTACATTTTCACGCAAGTATCTGTACTTTCTACTCCTTACATTTAAAAAAAATAGCTTCGTTACTGCTATTTCATACCGGATTTTTATCGTTCAGAGAGAAAGAAAAAAAACCCTATCCAGATAAATCGCGCCATCAGGATGGAGTGAATTTGATTGTGGTTGGATGAGAAGTATACACATATACCATTCCGACACCCTATTGGTCCATACGCGATCCATCACACCTGCACATGACACAAGTCACATCACACTGCATAGACAGTTTTGGGTTCGTTTATCAAAAAATATATTTCTTAAAAGTAGGTTGGAACCAGTAGTATCCGATCGCCTCAGAGTCCGTCCGCTTAAATTTCAAATGAAACCGGCGTCAGTCCGGTCTCCTCCCGTCTTTCATCGCGCTCTTCAATCCGCGGACCGCGGTGGAGCAGCGCGAGCTCAAACAGAGACAGAGGACACAAGGTGTGTGTTTACCGATAGATTGTTAGAATATCTGTATCTGTGAAGTTCTTTGTCATAAATACAGTTTACAAAAGGTCACGATCAGTCGGTTTCTCATCTAGTGTAAAGTTTTCGCTTGTCACCGCTAATCACGAAACAGCTGTTTCCTTACACTTATTTAAATATACTTCATTTAATCATACGTACATACACTACTGTGCAAAAGTCTTAGGCAGTATTTTCACTTAAAAGAATGGTGTTCGGCCAGTTATTTATATATTTTGCTGTAGAGTGTCACTGTCAGTATAAAATATCAGTTTACAATTCCAAACATTCATTTTGCCATCGTCAAACTGCTTGTGCATTCAAAATCGCACTAGATTATTATTAAAATTAATGGCAAACTACTGTCCTACTGACACATTGCAGCAAAAGATATAAATAACTGGCTTAAAACCCTTTTTTGGGGTGAAAACACTATTCTTTCTTTTCCATAAGACTTTTGCACAGTACTGTATTTTAAAAACGAGATTGTTGCTACTTTATAAAGAATGAGCATACAGTCATTCATAGAACTGATTTAAGACAGTGACAGACCGCACTCATCTTAACTAAATATCAGAGTGAGTGACAGAGATACAGTAGAAACATTATGTGTGGTTTTGTATTAAATAATGACCCAGATTGTGAAATACATTTATTAGCCTTAGATTAAGGGAAGCACAACTTGGGAAATGAGAGCATCCAAGGTGAAAGCTATGGATTTATTTTAAATATTTGTAATGTTCTTTAATGTTATCCATAGTTTTTTTTATAGTTCTTTTTTTTTTTTTTTTTAAGTATCGGTTCAGGCACGTTGAGGCGCCAGTACCATTTTAAAAGTATCGAAAAGGCACTGGACCCTACTTAAAAGTTATTATTTATTTCTCACTACTGGCTCATTTGCCAAATGGGTGCTTTCTCTTCGTCCTCCACAAATTAAGCTACTGTAGGTAGTTGGGTAGTGAGACGTTTTAATAAATTATCGTTTGCGATTAATGACGCAAATGACAATGTTGTGATATCTAGGCTATAGAGCATCACAGTCCCACCCACAGCTGGTGCCGGAACTAAAAATTCTATGCAATTTCTGCATTGACATTTGGGGTATAAGCCATTAAAACGTAACCATACATGGTAGACTTAAAACCAGCTACGGCTGTACTAAGCAACAGTATATGCTCATATAAACGTAAAAAGATCATGGGGCACTAACCTTGTTTTGATCTAAATGCCTTTTATTCGCTATGTCTTGGCTAAGTACTTCATTACCCACAATCCTGAACAATCCCACAATCCCACAGTGATGCATCTGATTGGTGGAGCTCGTATAACCGTCTGGTTAAACCCCTCGAAGGTCCGTGAAGACTGAAGATCATTAATAAAAAAATAAAATAAAATAAAAACCTGTATTGCGTTTTTGCACGGTAGACTTATCAGTGCAATCATGATCTCCTTGGCTGCCATTGAGAGTTTTGCAGGGAGGTTGGTAACTTTAGTTAGCATTATCGTCTACTTTAGCTAGGCTACTGTAGCCTCCATATGAAATGAGTCATATCAAGCATTTTATAATGCCACTGTCAAAACAATATTTAGCCTAGACATACCTTTTTGTGCATTTACTGAACATTTGTGTAATGGCAACGACATGTGTTGACAACTGAGCAGTGATTGCAGTCAGATACAAAGCACTGCACCATTGCTGACGTTATCGTTAACCACTTTCACACACGCACACAATATAAAATACACGATGATAAAATAAAAATCAATACACAATACATATATAAAACACTATTTATTTACACGATTAATACTGAAAGAACTGCTATTACTGCACATTCACTATATAAAATAAAATTCACTGGAGGAAAAAGTTCGCGCGAGCGGCCGTCATCAGATTTGGATGTCGCTCAAAAGGCTCGTTGCCTCGTTCGCAGTTGTGGCTTCAGTCGAATTCAATGGGGCGCGGTGGTTTATGGGATGAGTAGTTCCTGCGCTCGAAATGAAAATATGTACACAGTCTTGTACCTTTTGACTTTTTTTGGATTTTTTCTTAATTTTTTCACTTGAAATGATATGTTATATGCTTATGAGTTCAGCCGTAGATGGTTATCCTCACAAATGCTCTAAAACTCTTTAGATACGGATTTTTCCGAAAGTGAATGGGAGAAATGAATGGGAAATTTACTTCCGGCACCAGAGCTCTCTCGGGCTGTGGGTGGGACTGTGAAGCTCTATATCAACTTTGTAACTCGTTACCCTCCGAACACTGGACATAGCAGACGTATGTACCGAATACAAGAAGCTATCAATCAAGAAGGTATCAGGATTATGAGTTATTTTTCATTTTTAGTTTTTGAATAATCACTTAGATTAATCATTCATTTTGACAGCACTATAATGTTTATTGTAAATAGTCAACCACACAAGAGTAATTGTTTCTTAGCCTGCACCAATGTTCTTGTCCATTGCCCTCACAGAGTCCTGCAGCTAAGCTTGGATGTACATTTATATTACATTCAAGGTTATTGATGACATGCCTCTGAAGTTTGACTTTTTGCACCATAACAATACTTATTGGCAACTAGTCATCATATCTCTAGCTCTTTAATGTATTTGCATTGTACTAAAATGAGTTCATTTTCAATGGGCATATATGTGGCTGAAACAGGTAGCCTAGTGCCTCCCAAATTTTTCAACATGAACATTTTAATATAACATTATAGTCATTATGGCCTTTAGAAATTTTTTTTTTTGAGGAGGTGGGGTAGTGCACAATAGGCCCTTGTGGCATGGCCCAAGCTTTTGTTCTTAATGGCATTTTTTTTTCCTTACATTACTTTTACTTTTATACTTTAAGTAGTTTTTTAAACCAGTACTTTTACACTTTTACTTGAGTAAAAAGCTTGAGTTGATACTTCAACTTCTACAAAAGTCTTTTTAAACCCTAGTATCTATACTTCTACTTGAGTAATGAATGCCAATACTTTTGACACCACTGATGTTCTCAAATAGAGTCATGAGTTTGTAACCCTACCCTGACCAGGTCATAAAATTTAATGACCCAACTCGGAGAACAGGAAAGCCAGCTCACTTGAATTCTTGTAAGAAAGAGAAAAGTACCTTTTCTCAATGTATTCTAAATGTATTGAGTATTGCGTTTTTGTGCATTAGATGTTTTCCCATATCAAATCGGAGTATCTGCAATTTTATTGTGTGTTAATCAAACTTTAAATGTGTATAATTCTGCATATGAATGAAACTTTATGTTTCCTCTACCTTGGTATCTGTGTAATCATCATGTTGTGACTGAACTATCCATCTATAGGAAAGGTTAATCTGGAATTACCAACTTGCTAGAGTATAACGGAGCATTCATCTCCGTTTTTTGTTTTTGTTTTCTGTACTAAGTTTATTCTCATATTCGCCTCTCCCCACGAGGGAGATGAACTCCTTACGTTCGTTGGACCTTCAAACTTCGCGCGAGTCCGCAGCAGCCCTGGAAGACACGAGAGAACACGCCCAGCTCCAAATGAACGACATACGCGCACTTGTATTGCGAGTCACAGAGAGTATGCAAATATTATTTTCTAGAGAGAATTAAATGCTGCTTAAAAGTCATCAATCTGATTCCTTGTTATCTTTCAAAAGGTTACCGTCTGTGATTTTGCCTTACTGTGAGATTATTCTGTGATCTCACCTATTTCTCTCTGATTCTCTCTCACTCATTCTCTCTCTCTCTCTCTCTCTCTCCCTCATTTGGATTTCGTTATGTCTTGTATTTGTTTTACTGTTGTATTGTCGTACGCATATTTACTCTGTGTGAATCGTAGTTTGATGTATTATTAGTTCAATTATTAAAATCCAATATTTATTTATGATTGTTTCTGTCTAAAATGCTCACATCACGAGTCAATCAAATGTTTGATCTTAGCTGCAAGCTTATTGGTACTTTTCAGTAAACTAAATTTTGTAAGGACAGGAGAATGGTTTCCTGGCCAGAAACTATTTTTCCTGGAATTATAAGAAGTGATAACTTTATTGAAAGTTGATAAATTAATCTTAAGGCCCGTTTGCTCGACAAACCACTGTTTGATTTGCAGTAATTCACAGTAAGAGATTATCACTGTAATTGATATGAAGAATGGAATATTGACATATTAATGAGCAAATTACAGTGCCCTGTAATGAGTTATTGATTTATACAATTTACATATTGTTCATCTTCAATAATTTTAATGTAACTGTCATATGAGTTTTTATATATATATATATATTGATCATATTCCTGATTAATTATAAAAAATCCCTATATATCATTTAAGTTAATTTAATGTACGACCCAATTGCCCCAAAATAAAGGCTGTATTTCTGGCCTTGAAATACTTCCTCCAGCAGTTAAGAGGCTACCATATCCTAGTGCGGGTGGACAATACGGCGATACTCTCTTACCTAAATTACCAGGGTGGACTGCGTTCACGCCGCCTGAACAGGCTCCCTCCACTAGAAGAACTTATGCCCACAGATGGCGTGTTTTTGAGGGCTGGTGCATGACACATAATGTAGACCATCTCACTGCCAAATTGTTTCAGTGCCAGAGTTCCTGCAAGAGAAATTGTCCTCAGGCACATACCCTAGTACTCGCAGAACATACGTGGCTACTATTTTGGCTTGCTGTGTTTTCACCGATGGGTTTTCTGTAGGAAATCTACCTCTAGTTGTTCGCTTCATTTGTGGAAATGAATCAGTGCCTGCCAGGCTTCTGACTCTAAAGATGGTCTTTTTTATGGTCATTACTTCTCTAAAGATAATTGGGGATTAACAGTCTTTGTCAAAGTTATCTTCCAAAAGTTCCTTTCTCGACCATACATCCAGTTGTTATTGAATCCTTCTGTCCTCCGCCATTTACGACACTGGAGCAAGAAAGACTTCACTTACTGTGTCCAGTAAATGCTTTTCAGATTTATGTTCACTGCACTATCCAGAGCAGATTTGTATATGCCATGGGGGCAACAACCAGGGGGCGGCTGCACTAGGCAAATCATTTCACACTGGGTGAGGGATGCTCAGAGACAGAAAGGTCGGGAAGAGAGGACGTGTGACAGGAACGGATTTTCTACAGGCTGTGGATATGAGGTAAAGTCTTTTCTACAATAAAGGATGCATAGAGACTGGCGAACGGATAAACACATGTATGTTTGAAACAAGTTAACCTGTTAGCCAGCACAAAGACGCCCTCATCCTCAACGCCTTTCAACTTGCATGTGTCAGTGTTTATGAATAGATTAAATGAAACGGGACAAATTTAATCTTGACAATTTATGTATCATTTTAAAGATCTAAGCCTCAAGCATCGAAGACAGACCGCTGTTTTTCAATCGAAAGCTTATAAAGACTGTATTTGCTACATTTGTGTAAAAAGTACACATAAAAACATAAGCAATGAAAATGCTATGCATACCAGATCCATTGTAATAACGAGTCATAAACACATCCACAGCTGTAAATCCCAGTTTATTTAGAAAGGTAAGGGTCCACTGAACGACATCTCATGAAGCATATCAACTTTTAATATTTCTGAGCATTATCAAATCTGGTTGATAAAAAGTAAAGCCCGAAGGGTCTTCTTTCCAAAGACACCAAAATTATGTTTGTAACACACGGAAGCAGGAAACTATTACAATTATAATTTAGGTAGAGCATTTTGAGTTCCATAATGGGGGATGCTGGCTAACAGGTTTAGTACCACATTTACCTTCTATATGGTTCTTTGAAGTTTGTTGTCCCCATATGGATGTGATGATTGGATGATCGTGGACTGAAAGCTAAACATTGTAAAGCTGGATATTCTGTTCTTGCCTTGCCATACCTGTATACTCCCCATTCCTGGGCCTGGAGCCGATTGTTGAAAATGTGACGCTATCCCTCCTTCGCTGTTCTGGTTTGCCTGGAAGAGGAGCCGTACTGGCGTACGCCTCATTATCTGGCCTGGAGTTAACTGTTGAACATGTGAAGTCATCCCCATCCCTCCTTTGCTCTTCTGGGCTGCCTGGAAGAGACATACCTGCATACTCATCTGGTTCGGCCTGGAGTTGTCCTGTTAACGACGGGAACCGTACTTGCATACTTACCATTATCTTGTCTTTAGCCAACTGTTGGAAACGTGAAGTCATCCCTCATTCGCTGTTCTGGTCGGCCTGTAAGAGGAGCCATACCTGGATGCCCACCTTGTCAGGCCTGGAGCTGTTTTTCTAATGACGTGAGTGTTCTCTTCCTTGCTTTCCCTGAATTGTCTGGAAGAGGAACCATTGTTTGTATACTCAGCATTATCTGGCCTGGAGCCGATCTGTTGAAGTTGAGAGACACCTCCCCCACCACTCTGCTCCTTGGCCTGCTGGAAGAAGAGCCTCCCCCTGCCTGCCTAACCTAGTCCAGTTGGGAGCTGATCCATTGACAAAGAGGACTCTTATTTACCTGCTTATCATCGCATTGTTCAACAAGGGGGAATTCCAGTTATATACTCACCCCGTGGTGCATACCCTGACTGAAAAAGAGGAACGCCAGTATTCTGAGGGGAAGAAGAGGTCAAGTGTTTTATCTAGGAAAATACTTTAAATTAAATAAAGACAAACTTACACTCTGATATACTCTGAAAGCTCCTCGGGGTGGTGCAGGGTATAGCGGCAGGGTTTAAGGTTCCAGACCTCCCCAGCCTGTGACAATATTTTACACAAACCTCCTAAAGTCACACAATAATAAGTGTGTGAAGTGAATTAATGTAAACTTTATGAATGAAAAGAGCGCAAATCAAACCACATTGCTGTTGCCTCTCTGTGCATGTCTCAGAAATCAGATATCAACTAAAATAATACATTATACATGTTCTACTATTTGTGTATATTTAAAAGGCAATTATTTAAACCTTATATGCTAGGAAATTATAAATTAATTAATGGAATAAGCACTGAGCGATCATCAATTAAACAGCCGCGTTGCTGTCTCTGCGTGTCTCTCAAAAACCAAACCAGCTCTCTGTCAAGAGTACGTTAATAATCAGCTTAGATACAGATATATTTTCAACTAGGCATACATGTTTGCTTCTTTATCTTTTGCCGGTGTGCGTGGCACACACACATTTGTTTATTGAAGTTCAAAAAAGACTTAAAACTGCTTAAAGATTAATGCGTAATGAAAAAGTGCCGCGTTCAGATGATTACTAAACGTTTGTCATGAAAGCTCTCTATTTGTGTGATCAATTTATTTTTAAAATTAATTTTATACTTTAGAACACTGAACAGGACAAATAGTCGAAGCACAAATATTTTTCCATACTCTGTTCTCATTTTTCCCATAGTTTTCTAGACCTGAAAATTACTAACTAGCCTACTTTTTTAAACTGCACAGGAACAGGTGAGCCAAAGGAAATCATGTTGATTTACATATACCTCTAATATTACAATGCAGTAGCAAGTGTGTAAAGTAAATGAGTGTAAATGGTATAAATGAAATAGCAGTGTTGCACTTGCCTTTTTTCATGCATTTCCTGGAAATTACTAAAATTGATTTTCATATTTCATGGTTCAAGCTACGCCTACTTCCGGTTTTATCCGAATACAGATACAAATAATTTTGTGATTGTTACAGATACAAATAAAGATACATATACTGGCTTCACTGCACACCCCTGGTGTGTTGGGATGGACAAATGAACATAGGAGTCTCCATAGACTGCTGAGGACATGGTGGTCAACTTTCATTCCATTCATTCAATACTCCAAATACAGTACATTCTATAATAGACTCTCAGCACTGATAGGAGCATTAGTGTGATGTGCTTATTTCTTAATAACATGTCTTCTTGCTGATCTCTCTGTTCGTTTTGAAATATGAAGTGAAACCACAATGCAAGAACACCACTAATCTAACCACCAAAACTCTTGGAAGTGCACCTGATATATTGTGACTGTTGGCCTCCATTTTGAACTTGGTTAATATTGACTTTGTTTTTACTCTAGAATGCCCTTGAAAGAGTTATTGACTTTGTGGTTTTGAATTGTTGCCAAAAAAAAATAAAAAAATGGACCCTGTCTACTTGTTCTTTACACTGGGGAAACCGAGTGCTACATTAAACCAGCTGAAAAGTGTTATAGCCTCTCACCCTTTTTATGGTCAAATCGAGCTGATACCTAGTGAGCTCATTACAAAAACTGCAACTTCCATTAACCTCTGGCAGAAATGTTGAGATACTATATGCACACTTCATCACATTTTAAAATAAGATAATACTAGATTAATAATGGTGTGTGTAGACTACATACATTGAAAGACAGTTATAGAGTAAGACTAGGGGTGTTTCATTTGGGCCAAATCCAAGGAAGTCAAGTTTATTTGATTCGAGTTGGCCTCTTATTCAAAGGACCTGGACCATGCAGTGTGTAATGAGTTTCTGGAATCAATGGACCATCTCTGTTTCCCACACTGTTGGGAGAAAGCTTGTCCCTTGATAAAAGACTCTGGCCTTGAAAGAGGGAATCCTCTTGAAAGCGACATTTTAAAAAACAGGAATGTCGTCTTTCTGTGGAATGAATTAAACTCAATTTCTGGGGGGTTTGGGGAGAGAAGTGGGTGGATGAATAGTCAAATCATAGATGTTTACAGAAGCAAAGCAGAGGGTTGGAAAGTGTAAGTAGCTTTGTTAAAAAAAGAGCCATTCATCTTGTTGAACTCCACGCAGAAACACTGTCTCTGGAGTATTTGTCAGGTTTAGTGCTATTGAAACAGGCAAACCCACAAGCACAGCATATTGCATTCAGTCAGGTGCCTGAAGTGGACACAATGCCTCGTGTGTCATATCATTGGACATCAGAGCTCGTATAGGTATTTACAAAATATAGACAACATTGTTTAATAGGGTCTACTGTTTACAATATATATATATATATATATATATATATATATATATATATATATATATATATATATATATATATATATATATATATATGCCAATAATATATATGAGTGTGGAATATTTATAGGCTACATTTTTCTTGCAAATTAATATACAGCTAACAAACAAACAAACAAACTAACTAACTAACTAACTGACTTAAACTTTATTTGCAAGGAAAATAATTGACCATGATAATTTGTATACCTAATGGGATTTTGTATCTTATTAATTTAAATATATTTTTCTTTCAGCTATATTACTGCTGATTCAGAACAAAGCTGGTTACACTGTGATGCATTAACAATTTGACAATATTACTCAAATACAATTGTGATGAGTTGAGTATCTCTCTGTGATCTGTTTTAAACTTTTACGACTCATCATACTTGATAATTGTATGTATGTATGTACATGTTTGTGTGTGAGTGTGTGTGTGTGTGTGTGTGTGTATATATACACACACAGTGTGTCCCAGATTAGCATTTGTTTTTATGTTGTTAAAAATTACTTAAGATTTGGGGTTATTGGTAAGTGCTCAAATATATCTAAATGGTAGTGTAATGTAACTAAAATGATTGTGATTGTTGAAAACTAAAGGAATAAAACGAATGAAGTGGAATGACTGACAAAAGTTATGAAAGGTGGAAACATAGAATCGGTTGTTTCATTCTTCAGTTTCTTTCATCAAATTCCATAAACTTTCACAAATTTCACAAAAGCAGCTTGAGGACAGATGTTAGAAGTACTAAGCTTCTTAGAATTTCCCCTTTATCTCCTTATTGTGTACATTTGTATATAAACAAATAGAGATAATTGCATGCGCAAAAAAAAAAAAAAAAAAAAAAGTTTGAATTTCTGTTGTGGGAAATGTATGCTAATGAGTCTTATTTGCATGTTTAAGCAATATTAAAAATAAATAAATAAATAAATAAAATAAAATTCAGATAAATAAATAAATAACCTTTGGCATTCTCAATATATTCCGTTAATTGATGAAGTATAGTGATATCTAGAATAAAAGTTATTCTCCCAATTCTCCTCCTGTGTCTTGATGTTTTTATGAATAATTGATTTTCAGACGTTATTCGTTTATGGTAAATATTAATTACAAGCAAGTTTATTTGGGGACTCTCAGTGAAGTAGGTCAGTACTTTGGGAAGTAAGAGTATATATAGAAAGACATCCTGAAGGTCACTACCCTAATGTCTTTACATGGCGGCTAAACTTGCAGTTTTGGCATTCAGAAAGATTCAAAACCTAGAATGTGCTCTTAAGCCATTCTTAAGCAATGACTGATGAACAAAAGTGATTAACTCAGGTCTGCAGCCTCCTTTTAAAGATAGCTTTGGAGGCTTTTTCTCTCTGCTCCAATCCTTTAGGCCAGGGGAAACAGAGCCATCTCTTGCTTGCTGTGTCTCTGGGGGATTATCATACAGCCTGAGACCCACTCCACTCAAATCTGAATTTATTCAGCACTACTTCAAGAGGAAGACTCCCAGGCCCACCTTCCCTCTCAATGCATCACAGTGAAATCTGAAGAAACACACCCCCTTAATCATGTTTGGAATCAAAGCTTGTCATAAGCTCTTACTTGACATTTGTATTGCAGTACATCTGAATCACAAGAGATGGTCCAAGATGCCCTTTAAATGCTTTGCGAATAGAGATTGAGATACAGTAACAACATGCTGGAAGGAACAGCTTAGATGGTGTTTTGATAGGATAAAATTGGGTTGTATACAATAAATGCATGCTATAGAATGGTCTTGATAGCAAGGTGTGTGGCTGGTCTTTTGTGCTTCCCAAATCCATGCTAAAGTTAAGAATCAAACTAATAAGGACATAATTTGCTTTGTTCTAAAGAACACTGTGTGCTTGATCTTTGATTAGTTAAGAAACACAGTATTTGTTCTGCAATTCCCTTTCCACATCTTGTACTGTATGCATCCCTAACAAAGGCAAAATGTCATCTTGTTGGTAATTTGTTACTTCATTTTTTTATACCTCTCTAATGGGTCTCTGAAGAACCAATTTTTTGCAAACCAGTTCTGCAGACATAACAACAAATATTGTCCATGTCTCTTTTAGATCTCTTCGATAATTAAAGCTGAAGTGTGCACTTTCTGTGTAGCTAGTATTACCATAGGTGAGGGTGATTGAAAAGCATGGGTGCCAAACTCAATTTCTGAAGAGCCACAGTCCTGCAGATTTTAGCCCTAATTAAATGCACCTGATCTAGCTATTTGTCTCCTTCAGGATTATTTAAAAATACAGATACAGTTGAGGTGAAAAGTTGTGAAATGTTCAAAATCTGCAAAATGTTAATTATTTTACCAAAAAAGGGGGATCATACAAAATACATGCTATTGTTTATTTAGTTCTGATCTGAATAAGATATTTCACATAAAATATGTTTATAGTCCACAAGAGAAAATAATGTTTGAATTCATAAAAACATTACCCTGTTCAAATGTTTACATCCACTTGATTAACACTTAATGCAGTGTTGTGACCTGAATGACCTACAGGTTTATATATATATATATATATATATATATATATATATATATATATATATATATATATATATATATATATATATATATATATATATATATATATATATATATATATATATATATATATAGTTTTCACAAGTCCCAGTGTTTCCTGAACATTTAAACTGACTGCAGTTTTTTTAGAAAAAATAAAAATAAAAAAATCCTTGTTGACTGAAAATTGAGTGTTTACCTTTGTAATTCTGCATTAATGAAAAACTACTTTCCTAATTAATTCTGTAAAGCCTACAAGTCAAGTTTTATAAAAATAAAGGTGACTTGAGTTGACAGTGATCCTTGGTATGTATGCGCATTTCTATGTAAGCTAAAGACTGTGGTATCAAATGTACAAGTGAAAAAAGTGACGTGACATTCAGCCAAGTATGGTGACCCATACTCAAAATTTGTGCTCTGCAATTAACCCGTCCAAAGTGCACACACACAAACCATAAACACACACCCGGAGCAGTGGGCAGCCATTTATGCTGCAGCACCCGGGAAGCAGTTGGGGTTTCAGTGCCTTGCTCAAGGGCACCCAAGTCATGGTATTGCCAGCCTGAGATTCGAACCCACAATCCTTGGGTTAGGAGTCACCCAAGTTAGAACTCTCTAACCACTGGGCTACAACTTCCCAAAATGTTCACACTTTATAATACGTAGCAGTTTAATACTTCTAAGATGGTATAGTATTGCATTCTATTACTGTGATGTTCATTTAATTATCATTATTGTTTTTGTTATTATTATTATTAAGCGACTCCTCTGAGCAGCACTTAAAGCACAGCTACGTGATTGTTGGGAAACGCACGTGAAACAATAACAAACAATCATAAAATTACTCTTAAGCGCCAAGATCAATCGCTATCGGGAAACCCGGCCCAGAACTTCACACACAGTCAAACACGGCTTGTGTAACGCAGAAAAGTGTGTTCCTACTGTATAGTCTAATAAAGTAGTATAGTTAGTTACCAATATTATTAGGTTAATGCGTTACTTTATTCCGTTACCCAAAAAAGTAATATACGGTAGTTACTGTAATCCATTACTTTGTAACTTGTTACCCCCAACACTGGATGGATGGATGGATGGATGGGTGGATGGATGGGTGGATGGATAGATAGATAGATAGATAGATAGATAGATAGATAGATAGATAGATAGATAGATAGATAGATAGATAGATAGATAGATAGATAGATAGATAGATAGATAGATAGATAGATAGATAATCATTACAGATTTCACAACAACAACAACAACAAAATATGTGTGAACCTCTGTAGGTTTCTGTAGGTTTTCTGTAGGTTTTGAAACTCTTACAAAGCTAAATTAAATCCACTATGATTCCAGTAGCTCAAACAGCTTGAAAAAATAATGTTTGATGTCTCTTTATGGTCATCAGACTTTAAACAAGACTACAAAATTTGAGAGAATCAGCTGCTTAATGATCATGACCTTTGTTCCCAAAGGATACATTCAACAGATTCATCAACTTGGCTTATTAGCCTTTAACATACTCTCAGATCTCCTCAATGCTTGGAGAATCGAATAATCTTATATTTCAGCTTTTAATCTGCTGTGCTTTTATGTGTGGTGTATGATCTATGGGTGAGGGAAGGTTAGAGTGACTGTGAAGAATAAAGAATTCTGGGATAGGGAGACCACTGAGAGCTATTGATTCTCAGATGATCATTTGAAGTTACCTGCAGGATATGTCTGGTGTGAAGCACTCAGAAGTCAGAGAGTCTGGGCTTCAATGACCCCAATGTAGTGCAAATGCAAGAAGTCTTTGAGAGAAAGAGATGACAGGTTCTGACAGTTTTATGACTTGTCATAATCCACTCCACTCTGCTGTTTGTGGATAATGGAAATCTGAGTGCCTGGGGAAAGCTGTTGGCTATGTTGAAAAATGTCCAGTGGGTTTTAAGATACTATTTTCTCCAATTTTGGTGTTTTACCATGTTTCAAGTCATTTTTTCAGATGTAGAGTAACATATACGGTAATAAATACTTTATTGACAAATGAAGCTTTTACATGGTTCAGAATTTCCAATTTCCATTATTTTGGCTATAGGATGATCCAAACTCACATACACTGGTACAAATTTCAGTATATTATCTGTTTAGCACTTTGGTCAGCTATGCTATGTTTAAATGTGCTATATAAACAAAATGTACGTACTTACTAAAAGCACTTGCTAAAACCAAACATTTGGGGGATAGCAGATAACATTGCAGATTGTGTTTTCCTCCCTGGCTGCGCTACATCACAGAAAAGCAAGCTTGATGAAAGCTTTCTGTGGGCGAGACCACCATCTCCATGCCGGAGCCTGGCTTTCTTTCCCAGTCTGCATAGTGAAATCGCCAGATCTTGGAATTGGCCATTCCCAGCCTGCCTCTTCATCCCAACATCTGATTACTATGGCAATGAGGCAGGGCTGGAAGGGTGCAGTTACAGAGTGATGCCACAGGTGTAGCAGACGCTTGCAAGTTATTTGTCCCCCGGAGCTGCATCATCTATGAATGCTCCGGTGTTGCCCTCCAAACCACTCAGAACAACTTCGGCTTTGGTGGATAAAGGGTATGCGGCAGCGGGTCAGCCTGGTGTGTCTGCACACTATGGCTGTGTTAAAAGTGTACCAAACTGACCTGCTGAAAGACCTTGATGAGGGAAAGGAGAACAAGTCGGACAATATTTCAAAGATGAGGCAGACCACTGATCTCTCCCTACATGCCAAAAAAGAGACCGCTCGCACCATTGGGTGGTTTGATGGCAGCTATGTTGGCCTTGGAGAGACACTTATGGCTGACCCTGTCCAATATGAAAGAAAGGCACAGGGTCTGGCTCATGGATGCCCCACTGCTGCCTGTTCTGCGATGCTGTCAACTTGGTCAATGACAGGTACCAGGAGGCGCATAAGCAAGTGGCGGTGTTCCAGAAGCTCCTCCATCATCTCTCCCATGGGGCACTCATCCGCATACCAGCTCCTCATTCCCCCTTATGAAAAATAACCATGGTTTTATTATAGTAAAACTGTAGTAACCCATGGTTTTTTGGCGTGTTGACTACCATTTGTATAACCACAGATTTACTACAAATACCATGGTTAAACTATGGTTAATTTAGCAAAACCATGGTTAATTTGTGATTACCATGGTTTAACTATAGTAACCATGGTTTTTTGATTTTATTTGTAGTAAAACCATGGTTAATTTTCATAAGGGCCATGAGGCTCAAAAACAGAGTGCTCCCCCATGTCGGGACCGAGAGCAAAAGCAATGCTCTGGTCCAGGGACCTCTAAGCCTAAAACAGAAATCAGGGCAGTTAATGACAAAGAAGTCTTCGGTCGGCCAAGATGTCCTAATGTGAATTAGGGCGAGGTAGAGCAGTGTACACCTCGTCACACAGTGCCCGTCTTGCCTTAGTGCCCTCTGGAAGTTTCTGAGGTTTGATTTCAGGGGCGAAGCAAACGAATATTGAGTACTTCCGTTCAGTCTAGCACATTTACGAAGTGTATGGATGCTGCTCTGGCTCCACTGTAACTCCAGGGAATCCACATACGTAATTATATCAAGGATTGGTTGATTTTGGCTCAATCGGAGCAGATAGGGTTTCAACATTGAGATGTCATCCTTGCTGGGTTTGAGACTAAACGGCAAGAAAAGTGTGCTGTCCATTACAGAGGACCACTTATCTAGGCGTGGTGTGGTATTTGTCCATTATGCAGGCACATCTGACCCACGGCTAATAACTGCATATTACTGCATCGAAAATACATTTTGGTCCAAAAATAGCCAAAACTATGACTTTATTCAGCATTGTCTTCTCTTCAGTGTCTGTTGTGTGAGATTTCAAAACACTGAAGTGTAGTGATATCCGGTTCATGAACGGATCATTCGATGTAACCGGATCTTCTTGAACCAGTTCACCAAATCGAACTGAATCATTTAAAAACGGTTTGCGTCTCCAATAAGCATTAATCCACAAATGACTTAAGCGGTTAACTTTTTTAACGTGGCTGACACTCCCTATGAACAGGGCCGTGCAGAGACCTTTGGAGGGGCAGGTGCTCAAAGTATAGAAGGGGCACATGGAAAAAGGCTTTAAATGGCGCTGTTCAAAATATCAATAGAACAATATATTGTAATGTATTTCTTGCTGATTCGTGTATCAATATGGATGGTTATGTATTGATACAGCAGCAAATGCTTTGATGCAGTTTTGAAAAAGAAACAATAGAGAAGACAATTTTAAGTTTAATATAATAATAGCTCTGGGATTAGAAACTGAAATGTCTTAAATTGTCCCAACCTGATGGCTTTTTCTTCTCTGTTCTACAGAATAATTAAGAAAAGCGGTTATAGTAAAAACTATAGAAAACACTTGTGCCTCTACATTTTCCTCTTTCTCACCAGCCTCTGTCTTCTGGCTTGCTGTTCCCTGCTCTCTTTCTGTCACTTGTGCCTCTACATGTCCCTCTGTTTCTTCCTCTATCTCCATCTCCTCATCTGACCTATTACTTTCCACTCTCTGTCCATCTAGGAACAAGTTTCAATTTACTATTTCAGCATTAATCTATTATTTTAACTATCACTACTACTCTTGCACCTAATCAAAAAGTCCACCTTAAATATTGATACAAAACATTAAAAAACTGTAACGCATATGCAGGTCACCGATTCATGGGTTAAATTCAGGCATATAACATGAAACCTTTTTACACTAAATGCCTGGCCTGGCGCAGGCCTGGCATGATTTAAATTATTTACGACAGGAAATTCCAGAGTCACCTGGGCGAGCCTCAAAGGAGACACGAAACCCCCCCCCCCACATTTCACACACACACACACACACACACACACGCACACACACACACACACACACACACATATAAGCACACACACACAAACAGACCTTTCTTAACGTCTTTACCTTCGTCATTTTATTAATAATATGTATTTTCAATATGTTTGTGCATAAAATGGTTAATCCTGTGTAAATGGTTAAAGTTGCTGACTTATAAATTGGAAATGTGTTTCCTAATTTTAATGTTCTCAAATAGAACCATGGGTTGTAACCCCACTCCTGACCAGGTCGTAAAACTTTATGATCCCACTGGGAAACAGGACAGGAAAGCTAACTCTTACAAAAAGAATGGTAAAATGTACTCAGATGTAGTCTAAATGTATATAGTATTGTTTTTCGGTGCATTCGATGTTTCCCATATAAACTGCATATTTTTGGACCAAAATGTATTTTCGCAGTTAATATGCAGTTATTAGCCGTGGGTCAGATGTGCCTGCGTAATGGACAAATACCACACCACGCCTAGATAAGTGGTCCTCTGTAATGGACAGCACACTTTTCTTGCCGTTTAGTCTCAAACCCAGCAAGGATGACATCTCAATGTTGAAACCCATAATCAAATCTTTAAATGTGTGTAATTCTGTATTTGAATGTGACTTCATGTTTTGATAATTTATATATATATATATATATATATATTTTGGTATCTGTTCAATTGTCATGCTTTGACAGACCCATTTATCTAAAGCAAAGTAATGAAAAATGTATTAATCTTGAATTACGAACTTGCTAGAATATCACTGCTGAGATCTGACAAGCTATTAGGGTGGGTGTTTCCACAGAGACAAAGGAACTTTTCCCACTTCAGATCTCGGACGTTCATTGGTTGTTCACACGAACAGAGGCGTGAACCATCTCAGGCCATAAGAGCTGACCGAACAAGGTCCGCCCTCTCTTACGTTCTCTTACGCGCTGCTCTCCTGCTTCGATCCTTGTCGAATTCAACTATTCGCCTCTCCACTCAAGGAAGACGAATTCTGGAACCTTGTTTGTTGAACCTTTCAAATATCGCGCGATTCCACAGCAGCCCCGGGCCGGAAGACAAAGAGACCACGCTCACGCCAAGCTCCAGCGCCGCTCACACGCGCATCGCCGGTCTCACGACACACACTCTACATTTGCAAGTATCATTTTTCTATGGAGATTTAAATGCTGCTTAAAGTGTGTCTATGATTTGAGTCGTTGTTGGCTTCCAAGGGTTACTGTCTGTGATTTTCATACCTGAGCTCATTCTGTGATCTGTCTCTCTTAGCTCTCTCGCTCTCTCCCTCTCTCTCTCTTCCTTATTTGGATTCCGTTATGTCTTGTACAAAGTTTACTGTCTGTATTGTCGTACGCGTATTTACTCTGTGTGATTTGTAGTTTGATGTATTATTAGTTCAATTATTAAAAACCCATATATATCCATGATGTCTAACACGCTCACATTACGAGTCAAAGAGATGCCTGATCTAGCTACAAGCTTTATTTTGAGAAACTAAATTTATCATAATGATAGAATAATGTTTTCATGGCTAGAGAATATTTTTCCTTGCATTATAAGAAGTGATAACTTTATTGAAAATTGATAAGTTAATCTTACGGCCGTTTGCTGGACAAACCACTGTTTGATTTGCAGTAATTTACAGTAAGAGATATCACAATAATTGATATGAAGAATGGAATATTGACATATTAATGAGTAAATTACAGTGCCCTGTAATGAGCTATTTTTCATAATCAATACAATTTAGTGTAACTGTCATATGAGATATATATTAATCATATTCCTGATTAATTATTCAAATTCCCTATATATCATTTGAGTTAATTATTATGTACAACCCAGTGCGGCTACATTATATATATATATATATATATATATATATATATATATATATATATATATATATATATATATATATATATATATGGGTCATTATACGAAAACGTGCCATTTCCCACTTTTAATGTTTGATTTTCAAATTTCTGTTTTGAAAATCTTTAAGCCCCTTTTTGGATTAAGTAGATCCTTACCTCTCAGGAAAATGTGCCGTGCCATCTCAGGCTATCTTATTTTTTTCATTTTTTTCATTTAACTAATTTAAATGTGTGTTTTTGGTCAACCCTGTTACCAACATATTAATTACTTTTTGAAAAGGTTTTAAATACATGTATAGAACAAATCTGATATACTGTGGAAGATATACTCCCCCTTGTTACATTAAGAGTGTTTGTGAATTGAGAATATTGAAAGTTTTATTTTTTTAAGGGGATGAATACGTTAATTTCCAAATTACACTCTCCCAGCATCTTCTGTTTTAAGAAAAATGTATGGAAACAAAAATTAAACACCTCAATTCAATTTTGAGTGGATTATTAGCCTCTCTTACTAAACATTTACAATTAATTGATTACATTTTTATTTACATTTTTTAAGTTATATTAGAATATTATACAAGTAACAGGGTTGACACATCAGTTACAGGGTTGACAACAGCTACCGTATTGATTATACTGCTTGTTTGAGTTACAATTATGGTTGTAATGGAGTCTTAACTGGACATTCATAAACCTTTAATTCAACATGACTAATCAGCATATTATGTAGACGGCTCTATTGAGATATTGTAGCATAAAAATGATGAAAAACCGAAACTTATCTGTTTGCATGAACTTTAACTTTAAAATGTTTTAACTGTTGCCCCGCCTTCTACTTCTCAAACCTCATACTTTCAATGATATTGTGCTGAGAAAACACAGATTTACCCATTCTGTGTTGGTAGTGGCGTGTACCACAGTTTGCTTTGCCAATTGAGAAACTTGATTGGTAAACGGTTTGCCAGAATATACCCTGACCCAGATCTATCCCGTTAGTGAAGCATTGGTTTCCACACTGGTTTCATTAAATAAATAAATAAAGGAAATTATTATTTTAAAAGATTCACGAATAAGAATCATCTGTTCACGAATTGGATCGTGAACTTGCATTACCGAGCCAAAGATGATACTGAACATTTCGAATGAATAAAGAAGTTCATCTGTAAACCACATAAAGCTATTGTTTGACTTCATAAACCTTTATTTTATGCATGCTTCGTATAGATCTGTTGACTGAATGCATAGTGTGATTTCTAGGAGAATGTTTGTGTCGTTATGTGCTTGTAACGGGAAAAAATCAGTTGCGGTATTGTTTGAAATCCCCAAACTTAAATATTAAATTAATAAATTACATCAAAATAAAAGTAATCACTGGTAATCTAAAATAGTTTTCAGATGTTACTGTAATCTGATTACCCCTTATTTAAAATGTAATTTTAACGAAATACAGTTACTCATATTTTGTATTTTACATACGTAACGCTGTTACATGTATTTCGTTACACCCCAGCCCTGATTATTTATGATTGTGTAGCATACTGTAAATGTAAGTAGTTCACATGCCATCAAATAATCATACAAGTCACACAAGCTTGATTTATTTTTTGACAAGAAAACTTTTTCAAACTATTTGGATGGAGTGCATGTATGGAGAGTATCCCAAATGCAAACTGAAAAGCTTGTTAATTTATTGACTTCTCATAATAAAAAAAATAATGACTTTTGATTTATAAAGCACATTTATAAAACCCAATGCACTTGTGTGTATCAGTATAGATCAGTAACCTCAACATATTTTAGCCTATCCATCAGTAGAATAAATAAAAAAACATGATTTTTAGGGATAAAAACTGTAAAAACATGTATATTATGTATACTATTTGTAAGAAAAGTATGTCTGTTAAAATTCTCAGTCATCCAGGTCATAGTTATCCAAGAAGGGTTGGCTCAGGGGTGACAACCCCACAGAGGTTAAATGCCTGGCACTCCCCATCAGTCATTTAGAAATGAAGAAACCCCTTGGATGAGAGGCAATAGCTTCAAATATGGACGTACCTAGTCCAGTTGCCCTTGATTTAACCCTTCTTGTGTATACAACATGGGTAAGACACACAAAAGCGTACTTGGGTCAACCCTCTTACCCTGGAATGGTTACAGGGTTGACGGTAACAGGGTTGACGAAAAAGGTTATTGCCGGCCATTACTAGCCATGAGGTATAGGTAATGACACTACATTACGTGCCTTAATGAGAGGCTTAAATATTATTATATATGTAAATTTTTAAATATGTACAAAAAACTTTTTAACATATGCTTTTCTGGTAACAGGGCTGACACAATGAGCGTGTCCCTGTCTTTCAGACATTACATAACCTCAAAGAAAATTCATTAAAAAGAAGAGAACACTTACTTGTCTTCTACCATCAACTTTGAAAGTCAGATAATGTCACTTCCTGGAACTGATGCAACTTTTGGAACAGTCCATTATCTATAAAGAGGTGTTTTTATAAAAAGTAACAGGGTTGACGAGAACCTAGGGACCCGACTAAATTGTGTGTTTTTTTATTTTATTTGACACGTTAAGAATAAAATTTATGACTAATGAACTGACACTTAAGGCTTTATACAAGTATATGTTTTTTTATGATAGTTTGACTTTTTTGGCCTCGATAGCAAGTAGAAGTAGAAAAATCTTACTGAGGGACAGGCCATTTTCAACATTTCTTCAAGATGCTTTGTACAAAAATGTGATTAAAATCCTTTAAAAACCAAAGAAACAGAAAATAATTTATTCTTATATTATGAGACATTATGGAAACTAAAATATAAAATATTCTATTTCTTTTATGTTTTATTAAGATTTACAGAGCTTTTTTTTCCTGAGGGACACAAAATGGCACGTTTTCGTATAATGACCCATATATGTGTGTGTGTGTGTCACATTTAAAATATAATTATATTTTAATTCATTTCTGAATTATTTTTTATTATTATAATGATAATTCAGAGAAAGAGAATATCTCAATAAGCCTTACCAATGTTGTATTATTTATTTTTTAACATGTTGAGTGCCTTAAAAATAAGTATTGTAATATAATAAAAGTGTTGTCAAATAACATAAAAGACCAGACCCGACACCTTGATGCCAGTGAAACTTTTTTTCAAAAGTGTATTTAATTATTTACAAGGCAACGTTTCGACCATCAGGTCTTCATCAGGCACAATCTCAATAAGTGAGGAACACCTTTAAATACATAACAGGTGCTCACCTTAATTAGACTTCCTCACTTAGAAGTCATGTGACAGAAACAAATCATGTGACAGAAACAAATCATATGACAAACACTCAAAAAACAACATCAAATAACTTGAAAAAGACAAACATATGAAAATATTTATAGAAATGGCTTGATATCAAAATCCTCATTCAACCCTAATGGTGACAAAGTATTTAGAGAATAAATCCAAAAACATTCTCTCTGTAATAATTTCTTCTCATAGTCTCCACCTCTTGATGGTTTGGTTACCTTTTCTATACCGATGTACTTTAACACACTGACATTATGACCCATTTGCCTAAAATGAGACGCAATGGGACTGCGCATATCACCGGTCCTAATGTTGCTGCGATGTTCACAAATACGAATACGTAATTGTCTGGATGTTTTACCCACGTAGGCAAGACCACACGGGCAGCGAATTAAATAAATAACATGGGTTGAAGCACATGTGATAGTGCCTCGTATCGGAATGTCGCGACCAGTGCGTGGATGACTAAAATAATTACATTTGTGTGTGAAAGCGCACTGAGCACAATTGCCACACCTGTAGTTGCCTGGAGGAAGAGATGGAATACCTTTCATGCGTGCAGGATATTCAGATTTTACCAACCAATCACGGAGGTTATTTTGACGTTTAAAAACTAATTTAGGACTGTTTTTAAAAACGCCAGACAAACTAGGATCACTAGAAATAATATGCCAGTGTTTTTTTAAAATTCTACGAAACTCTGCACCCACAGATGAGTACTTCGTTGTGCAAATGGGAGCATTGAAGGCCTGCGTTTTGTTGTTACTTTTGTTTTGTAAACACTGCATTTGAGATGTATCATTCAACTTCTGTTTGGCATTTTCTATCCATTCCATACGGTAACCACGATTCAGAAATCTTTTAGTTAACAGATTAGATTGGTAAGTGTAAGATTCATCCGTGCTGCACACTCTACGCACACGTTTAAACTGACTGATAGGCAAACTCTTAACTAAAGGTCTAGGATGGAAACTATCCCCTCTCAAAATGGTATTTCGATCCGTAGGTTTACGATATAGATCGGTATGAAGTTTGCCGTCACATTTGTATACTCTAACATCAAGAAAACTGATGCTAACAGAGTCATATTCCATAGTAAAATTCACATGCTCATTCCTTGAATTAAGATAATTTAGAAATAACATCATCTCTGCAGGTGTAGCCTTGGTAATCATAAAAATGTCATCAATATACCGTTTGTAGAACAAAATCTTAGGAAAAAAGAAATTTGACTCATTCAAAATAAAATCATTTTCAAAAATTCCCATATACAAGCAAGCATAGTTTGGTGCCATTTTACTACCCATTGCAGTACCTTTGATTGTAAATAAAAATCGTCCTGAAAACGAAAAAAGTTCTTAGTTAAGACAATGTTCGCTAAGTCCAATAAACATGCTGTGCTGGGTTTTTCATCTGCAGGTCTTTTTGTTAGAAATTGTTCTAAAGCACCTAAACCATCAATGTGAGGAATATTTGTGTATAAGCTCTGAACATCAAAGGTGGCCAAGAGCACATCATCTATAGCAAAATCAACACAAAATAGTGATTCAATAAAATCCATAGAGTCTCTGACATAGGAAGACAACATTGGTACAAAAGGTTTTATAAAATAATCCACATAAGAGGAGATGTTTTCAGTAAGACTACCAATGCCACTCACTATTGGACGGCCTTTTAAAGGGGTGTCTAATCCTTTGTGAACCTTAGGCAGAGTATATATAATGGGTATTATTGGAAAGTCTACCTTAAGGAAATTATATTCATTTTTGCTAAACTCCCCATTCTCAAAATGGGATAACAACTTGGAGTCAATGCAGGTTTTAAATTTATTGGTAGGATCAGCAGGTAAAGATTGATAAAAAGTATGGTCATTCAATTGTCTAAGAGTCTCTTGTTCATAATCCGAAGCACGTTGAAGTACAATCGCGCCACCCTTATCTGCAGGACGCACTATCACCGTATTATCTTTGCCAAGATCAAGTAAAGCATCCCTCTCCTTTTTCGACAAGTTGTTGTAAACCTTATACTGCCTTTTGTTCTTAAGAGCAGTCTTTACATCACATTCCACAAGTCTACAATAGGTATCAAGGGATGAATTCCTATTCTTAGGTGGAATAAAAGTAGACTTTCTTTTAAAAGGGAGACGAGTGGTGGACTGTTCAATAGTGATGCTGTCCTGTGTGGTAGCAGGTGATACTTCGTTAGAAGGAAGCGACTGTTCATTCGTGCCAAAGAATTCGCGAAGTCTCAAAGTTCTAAAACATTTTTGAAAGTCAATTATAGTATCAAAATCATTAGCCTCAGTGGTGGGAACAAAAGAAAGACCCTTACTCAAAGCAGAAATGCAAGAGCTAGAAAGAGACTTATCTGAAAAGTTCATCAGTGTGTCCCCTGGTTGCTCCTTGTCATCCGTGGAGGTAGAGAGGAGTGTTTTTCTCTTGCCCCTTCTGCACCTCTTCTTGGTCGATTTAATCTTCGATCTATACGTTGATTGTCGGGCTGGGTACGGCCCAAAAAAGTGGAGCCATTTCGCCATCGTACAACAGAATCTGAGTCAGAATCACAAGAGGTAGAAGAAGCCAGGGATCTATTACCATGTTGTTGGCGTGTGCGAAAACCAGCAGTAGCCGCCCGATTCCGATGGAACATATTAGATTCAGGTTTTCCGTCCTTCCAAAAATAGATCTTGCCTTGTTGGTAATCAGCATTGTCTCTCGCAAACTTAGTACGTTTAATTGCTCTAATCTCTTTAGATATCTCAGCACGTTGACGTTCCAAGTCTTTTTTAAACTCAGTAAGCTTACTTTTAGTCACCATTTCACCGAGTTGAATCTCCATTTTCTTAGTCTCCAATTTTGTAGACTCAAGTTGTTTGGTGATCTCTGTAATCACCAATGCCATCAGATCAAATGAGCACTTGTTTAATATCTCACACCAACGGGTACAAAAATCTGAGTTCTGCAACCCAAATGCAGGAGACTTTTGCAGACGTAGACCTCTTGGTATAATTTTCTGGCGGAGATAATCACTGAGAGTAACTGCATGATAGTATTGCTTAATCTCCCGTTGAAGATTATGCTGAAGTTTGTCCATAAGTGTTTCGGCATCTGTCGTACATGGAGTATCATTTTCATCCAAAATAGAGTCTTTTAGCAGAATCTCAGAATAATCTGCTTCACTGAATTCAAAGGTCTTACTTAGAGACGGGCAATCTTCATCTGCCATACTGGAGTCAGCAAAGAAGGGAGTGCAACAACCAAAAAAATCACTGAAGAATCAGAACACACAGAAGTGGTGTGCACATCACATGAACCCAAATTTGGGCCAGGTGCAAGACAACTGGATAAGCAATCAATAAATACAAAAATGCAGTCTGCACACTGAAAAATACTGCTCCATACAAAAGTGTATTTAATTATTTACAAGGCAACGTTTCGACCATCAGGCACGATCTCAATAAGTGAGGAACACCTTTAAATACATAACAGGTGCTCACCTTAATTAGACTTCCTCACTTAGAAGTCATGTGACAGAAACAAATCATGTGACAGAAACAAATCATATGACAAACACTCAAAAAACAACATCAAATAACTTGAAAATCATATAACAAACACTCAAAATGCAGCATCAAATAACTTGAAAAAGACAAACATATGAAAATATTTATAGAAATATTTATAGAAATATTTGATGCTGCATTTTGAGTGTTTGTTATATGATTTTCAAGTTATTTGATGTTGTTTTTTGAGTGTTTGTCATATGATTTGTTTCTGTCACATGATTTGTTTCTGTCACATGACTTCTAAGTGAGGAAGTCTAATTAAGGTGAGCACCTGTTATGTATTTAAAGGTGTTCCTCACTTATTGAGATTGTGCCTGATGAAGACCTGATGGTCGAAACGTTGCCTTGTAAATAATTAAATACACTTTTGTATGGAGCAGTATTTTTCAGTGTGCAGACTGCATTTTTGTATTTATTGATTGCTTATCCAGTTGTCTTGCACCTGGCCCAAATTTGGGTTCATGTGATGTGCACACCACTTCTGTGTGTTCTGATTCTTCAGTGAAACTTTTTTACCTCAAACAGCATGCTAGTGTTACTTCTACACTACAGGCTACACACAGCAATATAAACAACATATCTGCATGTTCTCACATCACATTGTTCTTGTAAAATAATAATAAGTAAATAAACATCAAAATCACTTCGCTGAGAATGAAACACCACTTACCAGCTTCCACGGTGTTGAAAATATCCTCTAACAATTAAAAAATTTGCGTGAGGAATTGCAGTATCATCAGCTCCTCGATTCTCGAATCAGACGCGTCTGACAGAAACTGTTCTCAGTTCAGTGTACGAATAAATGTCAAAATAATTATTATTTATTATTGTTCTGCGTAGTTTGAAGAGAAACATTTTTAAATCTTTATCCCGGATATATATTTTTTAATCAGGAAAAGGATGGGGGGTCAAATGGAGGGTCAAAGAGTTTTTTAGCAGGGTTTTGAGACCCCCCAAGCCCCCCCCTGGTGCCGCCGGTGGTTAGGGTACAGTCATTAGTTGCTGCCCTGCTCGTGGTCTGTGGAGCGGATCTGATCTCAATCCTCGATAGCTTTCCATGAGAGATTCCAGTCAGGAGAGATATACTCTCACAGGTGCGGGATAAGATAATTCACCCAGAGTTGTGGAATCTGAGGGTGTGGCCAGGGAGGGGGCACTGCTCATATCCTCCGGTCTCTCAACCAAGATTGTTGAGACCAGCCTTCAATCCAGAGCTCCCTTGACAAGGAAACTGTATGCCATTAGGTGGAAACGTTTCACCACATGGTGCAGAGACTGCCTGCTTGACCTAGCTAGCTGCAGCTGCCCAGTTGGTAAATTTCTGGAGTTTTTACAAACCAGGTTCTCTGCAGGGTTTACGCAGTCCACCTTGAGAGTTTACATGGCAGCCATTGCAGCTTACAATGAACCCCTCAGTGGCCAATCAGTGGGAAGACACCCCGTAGTGACACGTTTCCTACACAGTATGCTGTGGCTGAGGCCTCCAGTAGAGTCCCGTGTTCCCCCCTGGGACTTGGTGGTGGTGTTAGAGGCTCTCTGTAAAGCTCCATTCGAGCCAGTTGAGGAGATATCAGATTGTCATCTGACTATAAAGACCTTATTTTTGGAGATTACTTCTCTAAAAAGAGTTGGAGACCTTCAGGCCCTTCCAGTGGCCCTAACTCATCTTGACTTAGCGGCCGGCATGGCCAAAGCATTTATATAACCTCAAGAAGGCTATGTTCCAAATATTCCCTTTGTCACACCACAACCGATAGTGCTGCAGACCTTCTGCCCTTCTGATAAGGACAGACCAACTGCCCGTGTGCCATGGTCCTCCCAAGAGGGGTCTCCCTGTGACTAAGGAGACCCTAAGCTGGTGGAGGGTTGAGGCTATCAACCTGGCCTATTATTCCTCTGACCTCATTTTGATTAAACACTCAGTTCATATGGATTAATTTGATGATGTAATTTCATACTTTTCAGATGATGACACTTTGGATGCATGGACTTTCACAGAATGGACAAATATGATAAGATGATATTAAAAATATATGGGGGGTGGGGGCTACTCCTTTTCAGTAAATTCATAAAATGAAACTATGACTGTCAACTGATTAATTAATGTGTAAAATTTATAATTCAACCTTCATATCTTATATCAAATATCACCCTCAAGTTTACTTTTTTGTTCATACACATTGTTGCTTAATATTTCTAGGGGCTCTCAGCACTTATTTAATACAAACACTGCCTTTCTGTTACTACCGTCCATTTCTAAGTGACCTTTTTTATTATATTGGTGGTTCGATGCACTTGGGTGCAACATAATCAGCTCACTCACATCTCATATTTTTCATGATGCATCTCAGCCAGTTAATCAAGAGGCTATTACTACAGTGGCTCAGTGTCAGCAGGCTAATGGTTTGTTGGTTTACAGTAGACTTTATAGCTCTAAATAAATCTCTAGAAGGATGTTGACCCAGAGCCAACCTCCACATTAAGTAATATCAATGATCATTGATTTGATGAAGAAGTTAACCTTGTGCTGACTTTCATACATTCATGTTGTGTCTATTTTATTTGGAAAGGCTCTTCAAGAGACAACAGAGTAATATCCCAACAGAAAATAATTTGCCTGCTTGACTCGTATGTGTGATTATACATGTGTTAGTTTTTCAAGGACAAAACCAACAAGGTTAGCATCCCAATTTAAATCAATGACAGTTGCTTGACTGATGCAGGACAACCCATAAGTAAACTACTGTTCAAGTTAAATTTTAAGTTAAGATCTGATCAAAAATACATTTAAAATAGTGCTGTCAATCACTGATTATTCACGATTAATCACATCCAAAATAAAAATAAAAAATGTTTACATAATGTATGTATGTACACTGTGTTTATTATATATATATATATATATATATATATATATATATATATATATATATATATATATATATATATATATATATATATATAAACACACAAGGGGCTCTATTTTACCAATCATAGTGCATTGCCTAAATAGGGTGACCATTTGCAGAGTTCATGTGGGACACATCCCAGCCAGGATTTTAATAGTGCCTAAAACATCCAGAGCAGTTTGACCAATAACATGCAGATACTGTACATAATCGACCAATCGTGGGGCTGTGTGTGAGAAGGTAAGATCTAGAGGGAATGATCAAAGCGATGCAAATATGAAAAACCCAAAGTGCGAAACAATGCTTTAAGTCTAACGAACGAACAAACACGTGAAAGTGATTTGAAAGCATAAGGAGCCATCTGCTCTGCTCTTTATAGCTCTCATTAATGTTACACAACGATCAACCTGCACAGTGGAAATAGCCAAAACCTGGATATTTTAGGCAATATTAAAATCCTGGCTGGGACGTGTCCCGTATGAACGGCGCATATGGTCACCCTAGGCCTAAAGTGCACGGTGAAGGTGAATTCAGTGTGTTTCTGAATTAATTTTTGATAGTTTAAACAGTTTGTGGGCTCGGCCGCAAGTTCTAAACAAGTTGTCCCTATTCTCTTAATGAGTAATGGGTATTTTTTGGGCATAATGTGCAATAAACCAATCAGAGTATCATCTACCATTCCCTTTAAGAGCCAGTTGTGCTTGTGCCATGACAGTTTTGTTATTTACATGGTGGAAATTGCAAATGTAGGCATGTAGGCAAATGTAGGCATGACATGTAGGCATTTTTATATGAAGCCTACACAATAATATTATTTTACATTGTAATCATTTCATTTTTTCTTTCTTTTTTTTTTTTTTTTTTTTTTATATTTGGCATATGTGTGTCCAGCAATGTGCCTGAACACACCTTGTTTTCAGACCAGCACGCCCATAGCTGCTGTTCCAACCAAATTAATTAGTAAAGAATAATAATGTGCATTTGATCAGATATAACTGTAGTCCAATATTATGAGATGCATTATTTGAATGCTTGGCCAAAGAGATTTGTTTTTAATCTAGATGATTTAAACAGAGCGTGTGTGTCTAAACCACAAACATTATCAGGAAGGCTATTCCAGAGTTTGGGAGCCAAATGCGAAAAAGCTCTACCTCCTTTAGTGGACTTTGCTATCCTAGGAACTACCAAAAGTCCAGCGTTTTGTGACCTCAGGGAGCGTTATGGATTGTAGCGTGATAAAAGGCTAGTTAGGTAAGCAGGAGCTAAACCATTTAGGTAGTACTATTTTGTAACTGATACAGAACTTAATAGGTAGCCTGTGCAGAGACTGTAGAATTGTACAGAATTGTAAGGACCCTAGCCACTGCATTTTGGATTACCTGTAGCTTGTTTATTGAAGATGCAGGACACCACCTAGCAGTGCATTACAATAGTCCATTCTAGAGGTCATGAATGCATGAACTAGCTTTTCTGCATCAGAAACAGGCAAAATGTTTTGTAGCTTGGCAATGTTTCTAAGATGGAAGAATGCTGTTTTTGTAATATGGGAAATATGGTTTTCAAAAGACAAGTTGCTGTCTAATATAACACCCAGATTTTGGCCGTAGAGGAAGTAACAGTACATCCATCTACACTGTAAAAAGTGATTCTGAGTTTTAGTCAGGTGGACAAGTAAAATCATGTCCTGTCAACTTGCAGTGTCTCACTACACAATAGGATGAGTTATAACAACCTCAACTTGAAGGGAAATGGAAAACTTAAAATAACGTGTTCATATAACAACAAAACATAGGTTCTTTCAATTTTCAATTTTCTGTGCATGTGCCAGAAACTCTACGTCATGATGACGTACTATTTTCACGAATTTGAGCCAGACGCGCCATCGCCATTTTCTACACGAGAAGACGAGATCACAACACTAGTTGCTGATGCGAGGAAAAATACGAAGGAGCTCTTATTTGAATGACTACAGATGGATTTTTATAGTAAGTATACCCTGATTTGTTCTTTCTTTCATGTAAAAATCAGGCTTGTTTCGTTTGCGCTCACCGACCGTGTATTGATTTCATGCTATCACATTTGACAAACTAAGACAACTTGATTAGTAACGTTAATCAGGAGCTACACGCACTGGCACGCAGATTTTTGCTAGATATACAGTGTGTTAGACACCGAGCTGCTGTCGAGACGTGAGCAGAAAGAGAAGTCGTCTTTGACTAGTATAAGTTAATGTTGGTTAATAGATTAAAAAGTGTACATATACATTACTTTTTAGCGTATTCTTGATTGGATCTCATTATCGTTAGAAACACAGAATGACCAGTAATGTTAATAACTGAAGCTCCGCCGCCAGTCCATGTATTTGTGTCATAAAAATGCTTGATTTACTTCTGTTTAAATCCCAGTTGTTGTTTTTTTTTTCAAATGACATAGCATAATGTTTTTGAGCACGTGCAAATGGTGCGTCTTCTGTAGGCCTAACGTTATATAGGCCTAGGTAACTTGCCATGATTTTGTATTAATATAATGTCAACTTTTTGTAGTTCATAATCACATGATTAAACTTTTATTAATTGTGTCACCTGTGAAGCCCTGAAGAATCATGAATTTCATGATTACGTTATTTATATAAAACATTTTCACATAGCCTAATAAAAGCTATATTTACAGCACTGCTCAATTTTATTTTGACAGCAACATCATTAGTGTAACATTAAATGTATCACCAGAAATAAAAATATACAGTATATATTTTTCTCATAATTGTATTTGGGAAGTAAGATGTTTTAGGGCTGCATGATTGTGACAAAAAATAATAGCCTAATTGTTGATTATTCCCTTAAAATTGTAATGGGTGATTATTAATTACAAATTATTGAATGATGTTTTGGATAGCCTAGCTTTATCACAGTGGTTCTCAACCCGTTTGCCCATGGCACCCACATTTTCCCATGGTAATTTTTTTATGCCTATTATAATAAATTTGTTTACACAAAAAATGTAGACTTAAACAAGTACTGTCCCCCTTTATTTAACATAAACATAAATTGTAAGAATATGAATAATACTGATAAATAAACACTTAACAAGTGTATTTAATAGCAGTCCCAAACTAGTTTTGTTACAAAATAAGACAAAGTGAACATAAATTGGCATTTTTGGGTTATGGAAACAGCATTTGTCATGGTAACTACACTATACGTACAAAATCTGTTAATACAACACAGAAACTCCTTATTAATAGAATGAACATCATACCTGCATGCAAATCCTTCTCAGCTAACACAGCGTACTAGTAGTAACGTGGTATTTTACTTTTTATTTTGTGACTTTCTAATTTACAATGTATCGACATTGCATGCTCATAGTTTCTTATGTAGTGAAGTAATACACAGGGTGCAATTAAAGAGTGTGCGCACTGCGCTACTAGCGCAGTATAACGGCTGACAGGTGAGTGACTTTTTATTTCAGTGTACGTCACTGGTCACTGGTAGTTCCTATTGTGCTGCTTTGTTGTTTGAACAATTACGTTATTGTGGCATCCGTAATCACTATTAGATATTTGAATAGTTGTGCAGCCCTATGTTCAGTGTATATTTCTGTATGTAACATGTATATGTGTACTTGGATGGAGTTTAACTTTTTTATTTTTTTATTTGCAGGATCAGTATAGTGCAAGTAGAGTGGAAGCAGAAATCAATGAGGTGGTGTTGCAAGATTTGCAGATTTTCCTCGCCCAACCAGCGTGCCCTAATCACATACTACAAGCTTAAACACTGTCATCAGGCAAGTCACTGTCCACTCCCATGCATCTATAAAGATTGTGTATGCACATTTAGGAGTGAACTGTCTCTGAAGAAGCATTTAACCTGCGAACATAGTCAATGTCTTCAAGCCTCCTCAAAATTGCTTAAAGCAACATCAAATGTGAACTGTGACCTGTGTAATTTTTCAGAGGCTTGCAGTATTTCACAGTATTTTGCTCATTTTACAACACACATTAAAAAGAAAGAGTCAGTGACATGCCCCTTTCAAAACTGTGGTTTCAAGAGCAGTGTGTGCAGCACTTTCCGTGCTCACAAAAGTAGGAATCATCGCCACAGCACTTTTCAAGATTTTCGAACAGACTTGTATCAAACTTGCATTCCTGATGATTCAAACCCTGAAAGTGCAGACTCCGAAACCCATTCATTCAGCCTGGATTGCTCAACAGTAGATAGTGACATAGATGTTGAAGACCTACAGGATTTGATAAAACACAAAGTAGCATCACTGTTACTTCGCATGCAAACAACTTTACACATCTCAAAGACCACCACACAGGAAATTGTAAATGAGCTTTGCAGTGTTTAATCAATTGTGCAAGAGTTCACTCCAAGAATAATTGAAAGTCTATTGGTTAAGCACAATTGTTTATTAACCAATGAATTGCCTCAGCTGAGATAGTTGAAAAAAACAAATCCCCTAACTTCCATGTTCACTCAGCTGTGCATAATAGCACTGGATTAATAATAAAAAAATAAAAAAATAAAAAAAACAACTATATATTGACCCACGGTCTGTTTTCTATCATGCACGTTTGTGATGACGTAATAACGCACCAGGGTTTGATAGAATCCAGTTGAGTGTGAAACCAGAGCAACGCTCTGACAACAAAATTCATGAAGATATGTGAGGTAAGCTGAAACCTTTAAGGCTAAACAAGGGAAAATTAAACATTTAGATGTCTTAATTTGCAGGGGTGTGGGGACTTTAAATTGTTTGTGAAATTGGTTTTAAGTAATAGTATCTTAATTTTGTTTTCATTCTACAAAGCCCAGTGACCATGAAGAGGATGTGATCAAGGGTGTGGTGATCGGAATCCTAGTGGTTGTGGAAAATGTGATGGAGCCTCTACCAGAATTCTACAATCACGTTGCCCTGGTGATTGAGGAAGAAGTGGTGATGCGTCACCTGATTGACATACATACTGCTTTTCTGAACCTGATGGGCCTGGTGTATGCATTAAACCTTGACTACCCAAAGGAATTAAAATTCACTTTTGAAGTGATACGGTGCCTGTTCATTGGAGTTGGATCAGACTCATGCACCGCAAGAGTTCACTCTTTGAAGAGCAAGTTGCTGAGATAAGAAACTATTTTCTCCTTCTTGCTACTATTAGCACTTAAACTGTTACACTGTTTTACATATTAAGACCATTGTTATTTTAGATTTCATTGTTTTAAGTGTAACATTGGTATTCTTGAATTGTTTTTCAAACATGTCATGTTTGATGTTTGATTGGGAATTGAAGACACTATTTTATTTTAAGTTGTTAAACACAGCTTTATAGTGAATTCTTCATGTACTCTTGTTCCTGTAAGGAAAGTATCTGATAATGAAAAGGAGAGTTATTTGTACTATTTTGGCTCTAAAATGGGTCTGTGCATAGAGAAGTTTGCACGTGTTTCTCTAAGCTATATATTTTAACATTGGTATTTGTTATTTTCTTGTTCCCTTGTCCTGCTTCTCTTTCCTTATCATGTTTAACGTTTGATTGGGAACTGAAGACACTATTTTATTTGAAGTTGTTAAACAGCTTATAGTGAATTCTTCATGTACTCCTGTCCTTACAATGAAATGAAAATATCTGATAGTGACAAGGAGAGTTATTTGTACTATTCTCTAAGAATGGGTCTGTGCATAAAGAAGTTTGCACATGCTTGTGTGAGCTGAATATATGTGAGGGTTTTTCTTGTGATGTTTTCATATCTTTGCAAGCTAATAGTTTGTGGGTGCAGTGCATCTGTTTAAAAAATAAATGCTGAGAGTTTCAGTTTTGCAGCTGTGTTGATTTCATTTAAAAATCTGGTTCCAGGTAGATATCTAGAACTTCTTGTCAAAGCAAGCAATGAAGTCTAGTAAACTAAAAAAGTTAAGTTGTGATGTTAATGGAAAATTACTATTTTATGTCAATTAGACTTGGTTAATGGTTGTGAAAACATGACAAATTTAGTTCAAACAAAAAAATATAAATGCTTATTAATTGATACAGTACGTTGGCCCAATTTACTGCAAGTTATTTCAACAAATACATATAAGTTGAGTGAACTTAACTCCTAATGTTGGCTAAACTTAACTGAGTCAATGCAATAAGATGACTTGACCAAGTCATAGTTGTGACTATAGTTGCGAACTGTAGTCTACGAGGTTCTGTGTTCTGTTTTTTGGTCCAATAAGTAATATCTCTGTCTTATCTGAATTTATTAGGAGAAAATTATTGATCATTCAATCTTTTACATTTTTAACACACAGCTTAGAGAATTTAGAAGTTTCATCTGGTCTCATTGATATATATAGTTGAGTATCATCAGCTTAAAAGTGGAAACTAATCCCATATTTTCTAATAACATTACCAAGGAGCATCATGTAATTGAAAATAGCAGAGGACCTAGTGATAAATATTTATTACTGCTGATAAATTAGATGGATCCCATTTTAAATAACTAAAGTTGTCTTAAAGCCTGTCCTTGAATACCTGTATAGTTTTGTTATCGATCCATGAGTATGTCATGATCTATGGTGTCGAACGCAGCACTAAGATCAAGTAAAACTAGCAATGAGATGCAGCCTTGGTCTGACACAAGAAGCAAGTCATTTGTCAATTTAACAAGTGCAGTTTCTGTGCTATGGTGGGGCCTGAAATCTGAATTTTTTTGCATACAGATTTTTTTATTTTATTTTTTTTTAGACATAAATCCAAGATTTGAAATGGGCCTATAATTTGCCAGTTCACTAGGATCTAGTTGTGGTTTCTTAATAAGAGGCTTTACAACCGCCAGCTTGAATTGTTTTGGGACGTGACCTAAAGATATACTCGGCCCTGGCAGTTTTTACGTCTGTCTATAGCTGGATATACTGTTTTTCCATGCAATTCTAAAAATTCATTTAACAAACTTTTGGTGCTTTTGGTAGTGTGGCTAGGTGCCAAATCCTGATGGATAATTAAATCAGCATCTTCAAAAAGTTGTTCAGCAGAAGGAAGCATGAAGTGCTCCAACATTTCTTGGTAAACGGGTGCAGTGTCTTTGAGTCTTGAGTCTGTGAGTTTTCAAAAAACACAATGGGCCAACACCAGCAGATGACATTGCATCCCAAATCATCACAGACTGTGTAAACTTAACACTGGACTTCAATCAACTTGGGCTATGAGCTTCTTCACCCTTAATCCAGACTCTAGGACCATGGTTTCCAAATTAAATACAAAACTGGCTCTCATCTCAAAAGAGGAATTTGGCCCAGTTCTTCTTCTCCTTAGCCCAGGTAAGACACCTCTGACATTATCTGTGGTTAAGCAAATTCCTTGACAAGTGTGTGTGTGGTGGCTTTGATGCCTTGACCCCAGCCTCAGTCCATTCCTTGTGAAGTTCACTTAAATTCTTGAATCAATGTTGCTTGACAATCCTCATAAGGATGCAGTTCTCTCAGTTGGTTGTGCATCTTTTTCTTCCACACTTTTTCCTTCCACTCAACTTCATGGATTTAAAAGGGCCGGTCTAAGAACAAAAAAAAAAAAAAAAAAAAAAACTTTTAAATTACAATTTTATGAGCAATCTGTATGATAAATATGATTTGGTTAGGACAACTCTTATTTAAAATGATTTAGATTTAAATAAAATAATACATAAACAGACAACACTTTTTATTGTGCTTTTATTCTTACTGACAACACCAATCCAGCATGACCAGTGTACACTGATGTGTGAACAAATTAGTCTTATAAGTGTTACACTTTCCCTAAAGTCGTGGAGCGAGGAACAGGGGAACCAGGAATGCATGCGACAATCTTCTTCTTTTAATTCAATAATCCACAGGAATACACGGGGGATACAGGGGCACAGGAAACACAAAAGTAGACTAACAATCTCCGACAAACATGAACTGAATGGACATGGGCTTATAAAAACAGGATGATTGGGAAAACACAGGTGCTAGGAATGACACAATCAATATAGAGCATATGGACGGAAAACACAACATAATAGGTTCATTTGAAAACTTAGGCAGCTTACTTTCTGCCTCACTGCTTTATTAGGCCATGATTTCACAGGCAGCATTTTCGCACGAAGTCACCTCATGAAACTGATTTTGTACCGGCTACTGAGGCAGAGTAATGGTTTAATGATCTACAGAAAAATATAGACATCTTTGGTGATAACTAATATTTCATTACTGCAATATAAACTGTTCGCTAGAAATTACATCAAAAGAGGAAACAGATGATCAAAAGCATACATTTACAAACAGACTGACCACTGAGTGCAACTTTCAGATGTCATCTTTATTTTTTGGCTTAACTGTCACAGGACTGAACATGATTGTGGAATATTAAAGGCAGTGATGCATACATCTATGCTGACATCAAAAATCAGCCAGATGAAGGAATCTCAGAAGACAGGAACTGAAACTAACATAGAATTCGAATGTGCCTTGATGTCTTCCTTGAAATGCATCTTCAGAAGGGAGCATTTTTCAGTTTTCAGAAGCAGCCAATGAGTCCAGGGTTATGAGTCCAGAGGCGTCTTTTAAATGAATCAGTCTTAAAGACTCATATATCAGTATTGTACTTATAAATAATTGGTTTGAATCAAATAACTCACTCACTCCTTCACTGAATCAACCTGACTTGTTTAAACCGCAAGTAATTAATTTTGTACATAAAAAAAAAAAAAAAAATAATAATAATAATAAACACACACAGATTACAGAACACAGTTTAAGATATTTTAGATTTAGTCCGAGAGCTTTCAGTCCCTCCATTGAAACTGTATGTACGGTCTACTGTCCATGTCCAGAAAGGTAATAAAAACATCAAAGTAGTCTGTGTGACATCAGAGGGTCATTTATAATTTGTTGACGCATTGAAAATACATTTTGGTCCAAAAATAACAAAAACTATGACTTTATTCAGCATTATTTTCTCTTCTGTGTCTGTTGTGAGCACGTTTAAGTGTAGTGGTATTGGTGGTTTGCCAAACAAATCATTCGATTTAACCGGTTCTTCTTTCACCAAATTTTGAACTGAATCGTTTGAAATGGTTCGCGTCTCCAGTAAGCATTAATCCACAAATGGCTTAAGGTGTGAACATTTTTAACGTGGCTGACACTCCATTTGAGTTAGAATAAACTAATATCCCAGAATATGAACTGCTGTGAAGAGAGAACTGAAAATGAACACCGAGCCGAGCCATTGAGCCGAAAGATTGACTCGTTCTCGAGTCAAGAACCTGTTGCATTGGTTTTGGCTCACCATGGGAAGTTTGGTTCTTTCGGACCGTTCGATTCAATTCAATTCAATAAATGGTTATTAAAGATAACAGTTCACCGGTTCTTTTGCGCTTGACATAATGATGTCACTGGCGATGATAGCCCTTCATTCAAGCCTTTGGTTTACCCGATCTCATAACATTAGCACAGAATCAGTTCAGAATCACTCACCAAAAGAACCAGTTCGGTTCAGATGCGCTGTGTGACAGTCTGCTTCACACTAAATCATGCATGCGCAGTATCATCAGATCCTCGGTTCTCGAATCGGATGCATCCGACATAAACGGTTTTTGACTCAAGAACGAGTCAATCGTTTGTTTGTTATCTGGCTCGGCTCGGTGTTCATCTTCAGCTCTATCTTCACAGCAGTTTAGTCAGTGTACTGTTTGAGTAAATTAATTACTCCTGGATACTGGTTTATTTTAAGTCAGATGGAGTGTCAGCCACATTAAAAAAAGTTAACAGCTTAAGTCATTTGTGGATTAATGTGTATTGGAGACCCGAACCGTTTCAAACGTTTCAGTTCAATTCAGTTAACTGGTTCGAGAAGAACCGGTTAAATCGAATGATTTGTTCGCGAACCGGATATCACTACACTTGAACTCGCTCACAACAGACCCGGAAGAGAAGACAATGCTGAATAAAGTTTTGGATTATTTTTGGACCAAAATGTATTTTCGATGCTTCAACAAATTCTAACTGACCCTCTGATGTCACATGGACTACTTTGATGATGTTTTTATTACCTTTTCAATGGAGGGACTGAGAGATCTCAGACTAAATCTAAAATATCTTAAACTGTGTTCCAAAGATGAACAGAGGTCTTATGGGTTTGGAACGACATGAGGGCGAGTTATTAATGACATAATTTTCATCTGCTCTGACTAACATTTATCATGACTAAAAGAGAAAAGCTTTGCTGAACAAAGACTGAAAAAATATGCAATGGATTCTGTGATTCAGAATAAAATAGCTTTCTATTTTCTGCTTGCTACAATTGTCTTCCTCTGCCTTCCGGATCACAAAACATCCCTGTATTTGTCTGCTCTCAGTTACTGGTCCTAAAAAAAGTCTGAGCTAAATAAAATAAAAAAATGCCTTTGATATGCAAATCATTCTCTTTTCAAACCTGCTGCTCATAACTTATTGTTAGCTGCCTGCTACATGAGCACAGAGGTCCCCTGGGTAGCAATTTCAACTCAAACACTTTAGGGACTTCCAGTTTGAATAACACAATTTTCAGCCATTTTCCCAAACGTATGCTCCGCCATCTCCAAACAATGCAATTTATAGGTTTGTTGTTGCTGTAAGTTTTATTTATTTATTTATTTATTTATTTATTTTTTTACAATATGGCAGATTATGCAACTATAATGGCCATGGTCAAACTAAACAGACAATACAATACCCTTTTTTAATCATACATTATTCATTTATTTATTTATTTTGCCGAGAAAAGGTTAGGATTTCTAAATTACCTAAAATGTCTTAGTTTTGACTCTGTTTTCCTGTTAATATGCTCTAACGTAAGACATTTTGCATTATTTTACCTTTATCTGATCCCACCTTCTCACACATCAAAATTGTACAACACCTGTATGCTATCGGTCAACTACTTTCTTAGGATCTAGGGAGTTTAGGCAATTTAGAAATCTCTGTAAGGACATGTCTGGGAAAAATAGGACATATTGTCATGCTATTTGGTGTCAGGAATAATTAATTTATTTGAAAACAATAGCTTTAGCTACAGTGCCCCCCCCCCCCCCACACACACACACACACAATTGTATAGGCACCCTTGGTAAATATGAGCAAAGGCAGTTGTGAAAATAAATCTGCATTGTTTATCCTTTTGATTTTTCTTTCAAAAACATTCACAAAACACTAGCCTTTCATTGAAGTAAAACAATTGAAAGTGTGTGTGTATGGGGGGGTCTCATTGTGAAATAAATGTTCTTCTCCGATGCATGTTGGTAACAATTATTAGCACACCTAGGATTTTTTATGAGTAAAAGTAACAAAAGTAAAGTAACAATAGCAAACCAGGGTGACTAGGAGCATGCAATTTTCCAGCCATGGCTTACTGCGCCACACAGTTATAAAAATTAGAAACACAAATGCCAAATACTAGTTAATCATCCATCACAAAGGAGTAAAACCAAAGAAGATAGTTCTGTTTGCAGAACAAGATTGTTGAGCTTCACAAAATAGAAAGTGGCTGTAAGAAAAGAGCTAAAAAAAAGTGTTGAAAATTCCCATTTACACCATCAAGGCAATAATAAATTGGTTCCAATCAACTAAAGATGTTACAAATATGTCTATATCATCCTAATGCACAGTGAGGAGGAGAGCTTGAGTAGCTAAAGACTCTCCAAGGATCACAGCTGGAGAATTGCAGATAGTAATTGAGCCTTGGGGTCAGAAAGCCAAAAAAAAAAAAAAAAAAATTTCAAACAGCCCCTACATAACCACATGTTGTTCAGAAGGGTTTCAAGAAAAAAATATCCTCACTCATCTAGAAAAAAATCTCTAGCATATTCATGGCAAACGACTGGAACTTCAAATGGCACTGGCTTCTATGTTCAGATGAAACAAAAAATATATATAATAAATTAAATAGCAGAAAAGCTTTTTGTCAGCAAACTGACTATGGGTTTAGTACAAACAGGCATAAAAATGACCACATATACAGGGTTAAATATACTGCTGGATCTTTAATGTTGTGGGCCTGTTTTACTGCCGGAGGTCCTGGACATCATGTTCAGATACATGGCATAATTAATTCTATCAAATACCAACAGATAAAAAAAAAAAAAAAATCTAAACCTGGCTGCCTCTGTTAGAAATTTTATAATGGACCATGTTTGGGTCTTCCATCAGGAGAGTTTTCCAAAACAAACATCAAAATTAACACAAAAATGGGTCACTGAGCACAAAATGAAGCTTCTGTCATGGTTGTCCCAGTCCTCTGACCTGAGCTCTATTCAAAAAATAAATAATTATAATAAAAAAATATAGCTGCAAGCAGCAATTACGGGGCCAAGCACTCCGACGGCAAATTTAGGAGCTAAGCATGGCATGGAGGACCACACCAATTGCAAAAGTGAGCAATTACAGCAATTTTAGGATTATTGTAATTGAAATGGCTGAAAAATCATAAATATTACCACAAGTAATATGATTAAATGGCTTATCACTTTTGACCAAGAGGTGGCGCTGTAATCAAATCATTTTGGCGTGTTCTGTGAGAGGTGACAATGACACATACAAGGTTTGGTGCAAATATGTCAAAGCTTTGTTTCGACCAAGATGGCGGCGCAAACACATCGCGAGGCTCAGCGTCTCTCCAGTTTTTGCAATTTTGCAGTATTATTCCTGCTCATCTCGGGTCTGTTTGTACTGAACAGCTTTGCTTTAACATCATACACCCGACAGGAGCTTTTGGATATCGGTGAGGACTTTACCAGCAGTTTTATCACCAATCTTCGACTCATCCCTGAGATCGCTAGAACAACCGAGGCTTCGCACTCTACACGGCCGGGCAGAAGTGCTCGCAGGCGGCGTCGAGATCGTAAACAAAGGCGGGGGAAGCGCGGAGGTCTAAGAGCCAAGCTAAAGCTAACACCGCTCCGGCTCTCTTTACCCAGCATTTTCCTCGCTAATGTGCGGTCACTGGTGAACAAAATGGATGAGTTACGACTCCGCATCACCCACAGTAAGAGACTTATGGACTGCAATGTCATGGTTTTCACAGAAACATGGATACACAGCGACGTGCCCAACAATGCTATTGAGCTAGCAGGACGCTACACGCTCCGGGCAGATAGAACGGCAGATGACTCCGGCAAGACAAGAGGTGGTGGATTGTGCATTTATGTCAACAAAGCTTGGTGTTAGAACACTGTCATTGTTGGGAGACACTGCTCAGCTAACCTAGAGTTTCTCATGGTTAAATGTAGACCTTTTTATCTGCCACAGGAGTTCACTTCCACCATAATAACCGCAGTCTATATTGCACCGGATGCTAATGCCAAGCTTGCTTTGAACGAACTTCATGCAGCCATTAGTAAACAACAGACTGCTCACCCAGAGGCTGCTTTTATTGTCGCGGGTGATTTTAATCACTTAAAAATTAAAAACAGTACTCCCCAAATTTCACCAGCATATTTCCTGCCACACCAGAGGAGACAAAACTTTGGATCATGTTTATACAAATATCAATGGAGCTTACATCGCGAGCCCCCTCCCCCACCTCGGACAGTCTGATCACCTTTCTTTGTTTCTCACCCCTAAGTATTCACCCCTCATCAACCGTGTGAAGCCATCAGTGAGGACCATCAAAGTGTGGCCAACTGGAGCAGACTCTTTACTTCAAGACAGGTTTCAACACACTGACTGGAGTATGTTTGCTTCACAGGCTGCCTGTGGCTCTCACACGGACATTGATATCTACACCTCCTCTGTACTGGATAAACATCAACTCCACCATTGACAGTGTAACAACAGAAAAACAGATAACAACATACCCTAATCAGAAGCCATGGATGAACAAGGAGGTTCGACTTCTGCTGAAAGACCGCAACGCTGCCTTCAGGTCAGATGACGCTCAGGCCTACAGTAAATCCAGGGCTAACCTGAAAAGGGGCATCAAAAAGGCCAAGTACTGCTACAAGCTGAAGGTAGAGGAACACTTTTCCAACTCTGACCCCCGACGCATGTGGCAGGGCATCCAGATCATCAGTGACTACAAGTCAAGCAACTCCACACCAACAGTCATGGACGTCTCCTTCCTTAACGAGCTAAATGACTTTTATGCTCGCTTCAACAGCGACAGCAATGAGTCGGCCACCAAAATCTCACCCTCAGCAGACCACCAACCCCTTAAACTCACCCCCTCAGATGTCCACACTGCACTGAGCCGGATCAACGCACGCAAGGCTGCTGGCCCGGATGGCATTCCTGGACGTGTGCTTAGGGCATGTGCAGAGCAGCTTGCAGGGGTCTTCACAGACATTTTCAACCTGTCCCTCACCCAAGCAACTGTGCCAACATGTTTTAAGTCCACATCCATTGTGCCAGTACCGAAACACTCCTCCCCAACATGCCTGAATGACTATCGCCCCATAGCACACATCATTATGAAGTGCTTCGAACGACTGGTCCTAGCACACCTCAAAGACTGCCTCCCACCCACACTGGACCCACACCAATTTGCCTACCGCAGAAATAGGAGCACAGAGGATGCAGTATGCACAGTGCTGCACTCTGCACTCACACACCTGGACAATAACAACACGTATGTTAGGATGTTGTTTGTTGACTTCAGTTCAGCATTTAACACCGTCATTCCCTCCAAGCTGACCACAAAACTTGGAGACCTGGACATCAACACCTCCCTCTGCAACTGGATTATGGACTTTCTGACCAACAGGCCTCAGCATGTTCGGTCAGGTCACACCCACTTCACCACCATCACACTTAATACTGGCGTACCACAGGGCTGTGTGCTGAGCCCATTCCTCTACTCCCTTTACACCCACAACTGCAAGCCTGTGCATGGATCCAACTCCATCATTAAGTTTGCAGATGACACCACGGTGATTGGCCTCATCAGTGACAACGATGAGACTGCCTACAGGGAAGAGGTACAGCACCTGGCCACATGGTGCGCTGACAATAACCTGCTCCTTAACACCAATAAGACCTCAGGAAGAAGAATGAAAGCACGCATGACCCCATCCACATTAACGGGCTGGCTGTAGAACGTGTTTCCAGCTTCAAGTTCCTGGGAACCACCCTCTCGGAGGAACTGTCCTGGGCCACAAACACCTCCAGCCTGGTCAAGAAGGCTCACCAGCGCCTTTTCTTCCTCAGGACACTGAAGAAGAACCAGCTGTCTTCATCCATCCTGGTGAACTTCTACCGGTGTGCGATCGAGAGCATCCTGACCAGTTGCATCCCAGTCTGGTATGGGAACTGCTCAGTGGCTGACCGCAAGGCACTGCAGAGGGTGGTGAAAACTGCCCAGCTCATCACAGGGACACCACTTCCTGCTCTTGAGGACATCCAGAGGAAACGCTGTCTACGTCGAGCTCGCAGCATTCTCAAGGACTCCTCTCACCCTGACCACGGACTGTTTAACCTCCTCCCCTCCGGGAGGCGTTTCAGGAGCCTCCGAACAAGGACCACAAGATTCAGGAACAGCTTTTTCCCTAAAGTTGTCTCCTTGCTGAACTCTTCCCTCTGACACCCCTCAACACCCCCCACACCACACATAGACTCCTCCCCCTCTTCAACACTCTGATTTATTTATTTATTCACAACAAGCAAAAAACAGTAACTTGTTATTACTTGCACTACTGTCTGTTCATCCAGGAACACTGTATAATCCATTTGCACATTGTAATATTTTCTATGCACTTTACTGTCCATTGCAATACTGTAAATTATGTTCATAGTTCTGCCTATAGTGTACATACACTTTTACATAGCCCATCTGTATAGTATGTTCATAGTACACCTATCTATATATCGTGCTTATAGTATTTAATATCTGTAAATTATGTCCATAATACTTACCTGTATAGTTATTGTACATATTATAGACCTTTATTCTGTACTTACTGCTTATTGCACTTCTGGTTAGATGCTAACTGCATTTCGTTGCCTTGTACCTACATGTGCAGTGACAATAAAGTTGAATCTAATCTAATCTAATCTTTGTTGAGATACAGCCTCAAATGCATTTTGGCATCCTTCCAGCAAATTTGTTAATGCGCTAAATGAGAACCGTTTCGTATATCGACACGGAATCCATAACTTTTGGCCAGTGGGGTCTGAAGATGATCCGCGTCAAATTTGGTTAAAATCAGTCTAACGGTCTAGGAGGAGTTCGAAAAAGTGGATTTTCAACATTATTCAAAATGGTGGACAGGAAGTATGGCCAATTTCAGAATAATTGGATTCGATGTTCTCGGCATGACGCAAAGAATATAGGGAGAACATTTTCATTTCAATAGTCTAATTTATTCAAAAGTTATTAGCATTTTTTAGATATTTCATTATAACTCTTGACCACAAGGTGGCGCTGCCACCAAACTTTTTGAGTACCTTCAGGGCATGGAGCCGAATATTTTTGTAATGATTTTCGTAATGATACGATAATGTGTTCAGAAAATACAGCATTTTAAATTATTCAAAATGGCCGACGCCTAAAATGGCTTGACAGGGGAAATCAGGATATCATTCGACTCAACATGACTCACTGAATCTAAAGAGACCAGTTGTCTGATTGTTGGCCAAACCATTCAGATGTTATAAGCCAAAATATAAATTTTTCATATATCCTGACCACTAGGTGGCGCTGCGTCGAAACACTGCAGGTAGTCTCAGGTCATGCTCAAGTTTGATCTCAATATGCAAAACTGTTGCCGAGATTTAGCCTCACATGCATTTTTGCGTGCTTTTCGTCAAATTGGTACACACATCATTTGAGAACAGTTGGAAAAATCAACTTGAATTCCATAACTTTTTGCCAGCATGGTAAGTTTCATGAAAATCGGACTAACCGTCTAGGACGAGTTCGAAAAAGTAGGTTTTTCGAAAAATTTAAAATAGAAAAAAAAATAAACTTTGCGATTTTTGGATTTTGGGGTTCTTTCGACTTGGCATGAGCCAATGATTCAGAGGAAAAATAATTTCCATTTTCTGGCTTATGGTTGAAAAGTTATTAGCATAAAAATATTGAAATTTTGGACAAATGGTGGCGCTAGAGAGTTGGAGTTAGGGACTTTAAATTTGCTGTAGTGAATGATCGGACTGTCGTCTATCATTGTGCCAAATTATACAACTTTCCCGCAATCCGTTATATGGGCTGCCATAGACTTGCGGCGGAAGAAAAAAAATACGCTAACCGCTAACGGATACAATAGGTGCCTTGCACCTTCGGTGCTTGGCCCCTAATAAAATGGGATGAACGAAAGAAAAGAAACATCAACATGGAGCGGTAAATCTGAAGGATCTGGAGAGATTCTAAAGGAATGGTCTCTGATTTTTTTTTCTTTTTTTAAACTATTCAGGCATTAAAGGAGAAAACTCAGATCTGTTATATTGGGAAAAGGACATTGCAATAAAAAGGTGCCAATAATTGTGGCCAACATGAACTAGAGAGAGCATTTATTTCACAATGAGATTTTCCACCCAGTTTCAATGGTTTTACTTTAATGATATGTTAGAAGGGTGTTTTTATTTATTATTATTATTATTATTATTATTATTATTTTTTTTTTTTTTTTTTTTTTTTTTTTGATGATCTAGTGAATCTCTGTGAGATCTTGTCTCACTGTGAAAATAAGGTGTGTGTTCTTACGGTCTGGCAATTTTTTCTGATTGACTCTTTAAAAATCTTTTAAGCAATTTATCTTCTTATCAGACATAATGGCTAACACTTATGTGCAAGAAACACTTGTGCACAATTCCCTAAAATTGCTATTGAACACATAAAAACACAGTGTTTTCATGATTGTTGTTTATGGCAACCAAATATTAAATCATCGTCACAAATTATAAATTTTAGTTACATTTGCAGATATTTTCTGAAGTCTGGACAGTAACATTTACTGTCATTTCTTCTGTGAATTTTAGCCAATAAAAATCAGCATGATTTGAAAGAAACTTTTGTGTAAATTGTACGGTATTTCATACATCACTACATTATTGACAATGGGACTTTTTTGTTTGCAAAATTCTGCTAATGTAGCCTAATATGGAAGAAGCAAGCATCGCCACTGGTGTGTGAGGATTAATAACTCTGATTATGATTCTATGCAAAGCAGATGAAGCAGGTCAAAGCCAGAGCACTTCCCCAGAGTGGTCTGTATCGTTCACCGCCATCGAAACAAATGAATAAACTTCTCCCTTAGTGCACCCTGGTATTTAGTTCAGCAATATATGCATTCCTAATTAGTCCTAATTTCAGTCGTAATGGCTCCCTGCTGTCCCAAAATGATCATCTTGACCATGTCTAGTTGCATAAAATGAGATAGGCGCTACAAAATAGATGGTGGTTTTCCTCTAAATTATTCAGATAACCAAGTCTAGTGGGAACTCTGTTAGTGTAATGTGACAGGAGCAATCTGACAAACTCTCACTCACAGATTGTCCTCCATTGACTCGGTGGCAAATATCAGAAGTCGTTATGCCAGGCAGGCCTTATCAGAGCTGCCATTCCCCTATTTGCCCCATAAAGTGTTGCCATTTGGGTACTCAGCTGGCAAAAAACACCTGCCTGGGGCTTCTTGAAGGTCAGTGGATCAAACGGAACTGAGTCTTGGAAGTTGTCCAGACCCCCGGTTGTGCTTGGCAACCATTCTGTGTCTATGGATCAGCCAAACAGCCTTAGAGGCCAAACTGAGCTTGGCTAGACTGTGCCTATTCCTGGGTGTGAAGTTCATACTCAGCTTCTAAGCAACCGATCTGATTAAACAATGCTTCTTCTTTATTTTGACCTTCGTTGAATACTGTAAAGCTATATTTATTGCACCCTCATTGCGCTTGGAGCTTTTACCAACTTTCTAGGTAAAATAACAATTAGTGGCTGAAGGTACTGCTGAAATATCATCCCATATAAAGCATATTAAACATACTTTATGCATATATAAGGCATGTCATGTTAAAAGTATTTTACATGGATAAGTATTCTTTAGTAAAGTTTTTTTTTTTTTTTTTTTTACAGTATAAATAAAAAAATGAAAACAGATTATATACATCTAGATATTTAAAATGTCTTTCCTTCTTTCTTTCTTTCTTGCTTTCGTTCTTGCTTTCTTATCCATGAGTGATTTGTTTAATGGTTTTGACATCTGTTAATTACCACCATTATTTATTTATTTATTTATTTATTTATTTATTTATTTTAATACAGAGGCAAATGATTATGAATGGAATAAAGAGAGCCATCATTTAACTGACTGATGAGTCAGACATTCATTAGTTCTATACACTTAAAAACTTGATTTAATAGTTTTGATTTGACATTTTTAATTCTTAGCTTGAAAAATATATCAAATTCAATTAATGTTGTTAAAAGTAATGCAGAGCCTTGATCACATGACCTTTAATAACACCCACATCTATAAAACAAGCACTCCAGTCTTTGTAATAAATGAAGAAATCACATCTGATTTGACACTATAAATCACAGAAGTCCACTGTTAATAATTGCAACTCAAGATTTGTTTGGAAAACTAATACCCTCCAAATAGTGCTATAGGCCCTAATTTGTCAAGTCTTGACATTCTGTCCCCAGAACTCAGCTTGTGCTGTATCTCTCTTGCTTTTTTTGGTCACAGTTGTTATCCTCTAAAGAAGATAGACTGGTTCACCACTGAAAGGTTCTTTCTCAAGAGGGATATTTTTCTGATCCACTGCTGGAGCAGATCAGCTTCAGTCTATTGTACTGGATGTAATTCTTAGTGCTGGGACTGCCTTATGATAATGCTACACTTAGAATTCAATACATTGTGATGCTTCTCAAATCATAATTAGATCATGATGGAAACTGCAAGAGAGACACACAGTGTTGTCTGTGAAAGTGTGTGAAACTGCAGAGGAAACTGGAAACATTGAGACCTACCTCTTCATTATGTACAGTTCTGCTTATTGATTTGCATATCCCTTGCAGAATATTCAAGATATTAATATTTTTTTTTCTTTATTTGATAATCGGGATAGATTGTACTTAATTTGTTTCGTGTGAAAAAACAGTTGGTGACCATCCAGGAAATTTCACAGTGATTCAAGGGTATGTAAAATAATTGTGATGTATTTAAACATTTTCACATTGTGACTGCAAAATTCTTATAAACAAGTTATATCAAGCAGATTTTCCGCTGGCCTATGTTGGCAGGAGAAGCCCAGTTAAAAGTGATCCTGAGTGCTAGAAAAAAATAAAAAAATAAAATAAAAACAAGATACTGGGAAATTATTTTCTGCACAGCAAGCTGTACTGAGCCTCTATGGCAACAACAATGTTAAAAATGCACTTTGAATAAATGTCCCCACTCTATGGGGTAATGATTTACATATGAAAAGCAGAACATTTATACAGTGATCTCCCATGGCCTTTGCCTTTTATAAAGTGATGCGTTATGTATACAAATCAACAATGTGCAAAACAATTTGAAACTCTGCTTGTGTTGCTATCGCCAGCTTGAAGGATTGTGATATTGTAAAAATATCATTGGTTGACTTGATTGAATTAGGGAAGAAAATAAGTAAATAAATACTGATTGAATGAATGGATGAACAAACGAATGGAGACAGCCAAATGATTATGGATAGAAATAATGTAAGTTAAAAATGTAGATAAGCCTCGAAACTTGAGCAAAATCTTCAGAAGTTTGTATAATCTTAAGTTTCATTGTAAAATTGACTGAAATTGAACAAACAGTTGATCTATACACAAATCATATCTGACAGGGATATTTATTTTGTAATTACAGTCCATGCAAGACAGCACCATTTAAATATTCTAATGTAATAAACCTAGATGCTGTATTTGCATATCAAACTGTAATGCTCTGTGCCATCCTTTGCATACAGTAAATGTGCAAATATGCAAACTTTCATGAAAAGCAATCTGAAAAAAAGGAAGGAAAAATACTTATTTAAGTGTTTTTATGAGTGAATAAACTATTCATCCTGTGAAGTTTTATAAATGATGTAATCAAGCGAAACATTTTAGGAGGTCAGTGGCAGTCTGTACCAGGAAATGCACTTTAACATCAGATACATGCACACCAGTCCTTGGGCTGAATCCAGTAATCTTTGCATCTCCATTTCCGAAACCCACAAGCAGCTAATGTTGTTTCCATGCCGCATCTGATTCACCCCCTCTGAAGTCATCCCCTGGCTACTCTATAATCAGTATAAAACACAGAGAATCGAAAAAGAGAGAAAGAAAGAGGTATTACACTAGTGAATGCAAAGCAAACAGAAGAGACAAAGGAAGAAATAAATTGGCCATGGGACAAGAAGTGGGAGTCAGACAGAATGTGTTATTTACTGCTGAGGGCCACTGGGGGCTTTAGGCTCCTGTGTAAGATTGGCAGCTGGTGATTAGTTTTAAAGTGAGTGCACTAACGTTCTCTTGTCATCAATCTCAACTGAGAAGTCTTGGGGGAAGGGAGATACTGCTGCCCACAATGCAATAAATAAAAAGTGAAAGGATTAAATCTGCAATCAGTAATTTATTCCTCATTAAAAAAAAAAAAAAAAAAAGAAAAGTTTCCACACATAACTTTTCAAAAAATACAAATGATGCCCACTCATTTAATTGTTATCTGATTTGTTGTGACAGGAAGTTGTAAGAGAAAGACTATTCACTGTTTTATTATTATTATTGATATTATTATTATTATTATTATTATTATTATTTCTTTTTTTTGGGGGGGGGGTTACTATTTCTTACTGCAATAATATGGTTATGTTTGTTTATTTATTTGTTCTTATTCTATATTTTGTCTTTTTTTCATACTGTTAGATATGATTTAGCTAAATCTTTAGCACGTTTAGGGCCAGATTTACTAAACGGCAAATACCTAAGCATGAGAGCACAATCCAATAAATGTACAGTCCGATAGGAGTGAAAAGTTCTGAAAAGATTAATGAGACTGTGTGAATTCAAGAGCACAAAAGTAGTTATATTGTTTTCATAATGGCCGACACAAACTAGCAAGAATAGCACAAATTTGTATAAGGTTGCAAATAAAAAAAAGCTGTGATAAAATACAGTATTTTTATTTAAATTTTTTTATTATATCATCCAAGGGAATGGATGACTTCAAAGTCATCCATTCTCTTTAAAGGGGACAGTTTTAAGCACTTTTTAAGCACCAATAAGTGGTGGTCCTCCCTCCGAAGTGCTAGTATCTGTATGTTTTCTTTCTTGTGGTCATTGGCGCTAAAATTATCTGTGACTAAATCTGCAAGCAGCAAACCATGCAAGTTGACATTCTCTGGATTTTTGCTAATGTAAAAGTCCAATAATTCTGATGATTATATATTTATATATACATACCCTTTTTTTTTTTTTTTTTTTTTTTTTTTACATTTATTCCAAAATAATAACGAAAAGCAGTAATATTTTTTAACAATTATTTGGAAAGACTTCATGAGTCTAGTTAAGTTAAGACTAAGACTTCATTAGTCTACTTATATTCGAGTCATAGTCATAAAAGCCCTGTAAACACTGTCACAAACACCACAATGCATCTTTAATTTCATCAAGCTGAATGACGCCAATCATGCTTTAATACCCCAACTAAATCCATGTCATGCAGAGGAGTCCCTGTTGTAAGTCTATGGGCCAAAGGGAGGCGAACCTCCGCAAGTGTTCTAACTGCAGGCGTCGTTGTTGGACAGCATTACTTTATAAAAATGAGTGACTTTTATACAAATAATGTCATATTTATTGGTAATATTTGTGTTGGTTCATTTTTGTAATATTAATTATTTCCACTTCCATTTTTTTTGAGGAGATACTGCCTCTTTTGCTTCCTCGAAGGAAATGCCCCGTTCTCTCTCTCTCTCTCTTATATATATATATATATATATATATATATATATATATATATATATATATATATATATATATATATATATAAAGAGAGAGAGAGAGAGAGAGAGAGAGAGAGAGAGAGAGAGAGAGAGAGATATTAATGATTAATAATCATCATTATATATTTAAACAGTATGTTATCGTGCAGGCCCATTGTTAGTGCAAAATTGCTCAAATGTTGCTAAACATTAATAAGATGGTTGTATTTTAGTTTAAGCCTCCCAGAAATAAATGTTAGTAACTGTGAATCAATTGTGTCTCAGCATGAAATAAAAATATTATTTGTGTATGAAGTATTTTTCAGCTATCACAAGGACAAAAAATTGAATAATAAAAAAAAAAAAAAAAGATTAAAATCAACCAGAGGTGGATGACATTCTTTTGGCATACAGCAAACACATAATTACCCTTCTGTCCATTATTGCTAAAGAGCAGCAAACAGAAAGAAATACGGTGGATGTTTCATTTCATTTCATTCCTGTTAAGGAAATTATGGCTTTTCATTTTGAACTGTGTACTTTATCTAGAAACTGATGACTGGAAGTAAAACAACACAGTATACAGCATAGCATTGTGGAGCTACTATGCAACAGTAGCAATGCTGCTAACTCAACTGCTCCAGCAATTAGTAGTGTTATGTTAAACTGTGTTTGCATCACATTGTGATTGCTTTAATCTATTACTTTATTTTTGTGTGTTATTTGTAATCTGAAACATTTTCTTACACTGACACTTTTAGAATGACCAATTTAAGTGAAATTGTTCAGTTACTATTAATCATTTTTAATTCAGTTGCTCGATCTTGGTCGAAGATTGTATGTTTGAAACTTTAACATATTATTTGTTGCAAAATCATGGACAATATCTCCCAAATCCTTTCATTTGACATTGTAGAGCAGCAATACTCAGTCATTGCAGCACCCAGCATCAATTATTCTGGCAGCCCTTCACCTCCCCATCTCCTCTTCTATTTATGTTATTATGCCTCTATTTAGTACCATGTGGAGATTGAACACTGAGCTCAAGCGGAGCCTCAGGTTCGAGCCTCCATTGAGGACAACAAGCCAAGTTCCTTTACCATTAACCATCAGGACTGGATGGGCAGGCAAACTCATAAAACAGCACTGTCGGGAAAAGGTTTTAATTTTTTAGGGGAAGTCGTGGCTTAGTGGTTAGCGAGTTTGACTCCTAACCCTAAGGTTGTGGGTTTGAGTCTCAGGCCAGCAATACCAATACCATGACTGACATGTCCTTGAGCAAGGCACCGAAGGACCAACTGCTCCCTGGTCACCGCAGCATAAATGGCTGCCCACAGCTACACGTGAGTATGGGTCACCATACTTTGCTGTATGTCACGTCACTTTCCCTTTATGAATGTTTGTACATTCATCTTTAATATAGTTAACTGGCATCTTTTGATCCATGTGCTTTTTCCTGCCATTTACAAATTTGATACATGAGTGTGTGGTGGTGCTATCCATAGTTGCATCAAAGAAACTGGATGGACAATTTAAATATCTTGAATTGAAGAATGTGGAATTTAAAGTTTTCTACATTAAAAATGTACATTTAAATATGATTACAGTAAATTTTATGTAAAATATTTCATAAAAGTCTTTAAGGCCACATTTACACTGCAGGTCTTAATACTTAATTCATATTACTTGACTATACAAGTTAGATATTATTTAAAAGTGGCTGATATCTGCAACAAACCAGTGTCACGGAATGGAACACACAGGCTTGTGGGGTAACAAAAGCAGCAAAGGATACAAATATGCTGCCTCCAAAAACTGATCAGATGAGCACGTCTCAGAAGACAGGAAGTGAAACTAACATTGAATTTGGACATGCCTTGATACCCTCCTACCTTGCAATGCATCCTTCGAAGGCAGCATCTTTCAGCTTTCTGACGCAGCCAATCTGTTTCCACAGCTATCAATCGCCCACACCTGACCCTGATCACTGCACTCATCAGCACTGTTTGAACTTGCACTTAAACAGCCCTCTCACACATACAGTAGTCAGCGTCCTGTTTTCTTGGAGATTCTACAGATTCATCTGCTATTTGTCTGAGAGAGGATTTTCTGTGATGAGGTTGCTAATGGTGAACAGGTGCGGGTGATTAGTACTCTGGGGAGAGTGATCGTTGTGTGGTGGACGGGAACAAGCTTGTCTGGTCCCTGACAAGTACCTGATATACACTTGCCTTGTGCAAATACCCACACTTGCGGTCTTTTGCACTTGAACACTCGACTACTTTTGATGATATTTCCAGTATTTGGATCACAAGTGTGTCAAACTTTTCACTACCTGATGGCACACACTTACAGTGTTGTAAAAATCCAATTGTGTTTACACCGCTTTATTTATATTTTAAAATTACCTTCAAAATCTGTTTAGTAGTCCATATAACATGACACCTTAATTTGTAGTGCAGATTTCACCTTGTGGCTGACTTATAATTGGTTATATGCTTGTGAGTGGTTTCAGAGCAATTTAAAAAAATAAAATAAAAACGCTGACACTATTCTTTTAAAAACACTCCTTGAGTCCAGGCACAATTGCTCTGCTTTCCTCCCCACTAGGCTCCTCACTGTTCATTTACTAACTCATCATGAAGATATTTTCTTTATCTGTTTTGTACAGTACCTCTAGCTTTGGTTCTGTGCCCATACCGTTGGCCAAAACAGTGGCTGCTGATAGAATGCTTGCTCACATTATTTCCTCCAAGGGTCTCATGGTCACAGCCTCATGGGCAAATTGCAGAATGATATTACTATCTTGACCTCTTGACTCCGAGCATAACGAGCACAATGGCAGCCACAATCCTGGTGTCACTTGTAAGTTTGCAGTTGGAAATGATGCTGTCTGAGACATCAATAACTCCGGGCAAATGCTTTACAGTTTGGCCAATGAGTGATTTATAAAGCAGTGAACACAATTCACATTGGAATTTCCCATCTGTCTCTAGGCATATGTGGCCTTCATGGATGGATATTATGGAAAATTATACAGTGGCCTAATAAGTATTTAGACATTTCTCTCTGTTTTCTTTTTTAGTGTAAGTCATCACTCTAAGTATGAACTTACTCATGTGTTATTACGGTTTATCTTAACAAATACAGGTCACCTAGACCTTGTTAGTTCATTCATTTACCTCTCTGTGTTCAGAAGCATTAGCAGTTCTCCTCAGAGGACCAGGCAGAGGCAAATAACAATCCACAAAAACATAAATATTATTTACAGCCATCATGTAAGTGCATGAGGTGACACATTGTGAACAATGTCAAGATAGTGTATGCAATAATCTCAGCTTGCTATGTGTTTCTCTGACAGGAAAAACAAGTACTCTCCTGTGTGTTATAATTAATGAGTAAATGCTGTCAGTGTTTTTAAAGGTGGTGTTTAAAGGAGGCCTCGTGTAGCACATACCGAGTGATGATTAATTACTCTTAATGGCTAAAATGTAAAGGCATGCTAGCCTTTTAAATGAACACTTTTTATTTTTGTATTTTTATTTTATTTATTATTATTTTTATTATAATTATAATAATTATTATAACTCTTATTATTATTATTATTATTATTATTATTATTATTATTATTATTTGTTAATGAAAAAATATTTCTGTCATCCTTTATTCACAGCCTGAGTATTAGTATGCAGCAGGTGCAGCACATATTCAGTGTAGCAATATACAAACTTCATAATCACGGGAAGAAGGAGGCGGCAAACGGCGGACATTAAAATCAAAACTTTAATAACCAAATAAACACAAAACAGCACAACAGCCCCTCACGGATGACTGCTTCACAAAAACAACACAAAACCAAACACAAAATAAAACCCATGCCTGGTCCTCCCTCGTCCTTCACTGACGTCGCTCCTCTTCTGAATCCTTCTGATCTCCTTCATAGGATGCGAGACCGGTTAGTGGAGCAGGTGTCGCTCATTTCCAAATCACTCCACCAACCTCTCTCCATTCCCACGGATCTCAACCTCGCCATACTCATCACATATACCCATCACCCCTCGTAGGCCAGGGGGTACCCACAAGACTGCTCTCCCCCACATAACCCCCCCTCCCCCACCGCTCACGGTAACTTGCGAAAACCTGGGGGTAGGACAGACGAGGCAAGAGAAAAGGAGATGGAAGGATGAGGAGCAACAGAGATGAGAGAGGGGAGAAAGGAGAAAAAAAACAATTTCCAGTTCCCAGACGCACTGTCGCTTGGCCCTCCACCAGCTGGGTGAACCTCTCCGCGGTGCCTGGCGGTGGCACCGGACGGCCCTCGGCGGAAGGCACGAGCCTCCTCTGCCGCCCGGTGGACGCCGACTGCTCCTCCGGGTTTGGGCAACCGGGGAGTCCAAAGTTCCCTGCTCCTCCCCATCACGGCGACAACTCTTCCGCTTCCTCACTTAATTACTTAAGGTCAGTGGATGATTAACACTGTGCATCCGGCAGACGAACAAATAATTTTATCGTACTATTAATGCTAAAATGCTACAAGTAATTCATAAAGATGAATATGATTAATGATAACCTGTTATGATTAATTATGTTCATCTAACTATGAGCTAATTTGCTACAGTGCCAAGTGTTCCCCCAGCCAGGGAGTAAAACAACTTGCAATGAGAGGTCTCTGGAAAGGCAAACAAGTCTACCTGCCAGCTCCGAAACATCTCCAAATCAGCTTGACTGACTGGGGATGGAGTCTCTATCCTCCAGAGAGCACAGGGAGCGAAAGCTCGTTGGATGTGCGGTTGCAGGCCCAGAATGTCAGGGCATGAAGCGACCTCAGATGATTCTGCAGTTCAACACTGACTGAGCGCGTCCTTGCATGATGCATGTTCGACCAAATGCAACTTCATACCAAGAAAAGAGATCCTCTCCCAGAAGAGTTTGCTCTTTTCCCAGTTGATCCGAAGGCCCGACCGACTGAGGTCGAAAGCACCAAGTCACTGTCTGCACACAACTGATCCTGAGACTGAGCTAGTCCAAGCCAGTCATCCAAGTAGTTGAGAATGCAAATGCCCTATCCTCTCAGGGGAACAAGGGCTGTCTCCGCAACTTAAGTGAGGACATGCGGAATAGAAACAGTCTGGAGGACAGGACCTTGTACGTATATGCACGTCCTTCGGACCCGAATCACACCAATGGTCTGTGGTGCAGAAGGAATGACACATGAAATTATGCGTCCTTTAGGTCGATCACTGCAAACCTCGCTTGCAAATCTCGGGAACAGATGCACCTAAAGATGCGTTCCTGTGTCAACATCTTGTACGGTAACCGGTGAAGGAATCAGTTCAAGACACACAGGTCCTAGATTGATCGTAACCCACGAGCCTTTCTTGGGCACAGTGAAGAAAGGGCTGAAAAACTCTCTCTCGGTATCAGCTCAAATAAATTTGTTTCAGAGGTTGGTCAGTTACAAACTTGAATGTTTTGAAGTCTTGAAAGTGACAACACAGGGATCCATGTGAGGGAAAATTGCTCCTATCATGTCGTTTCAGTCATAAAAACAGAATGTGCAGTTTAAACTGTTATTATTATTATTATTATTATTATTATTATTATTATTATTATTATTATTATTATTATTATTATTATTATTATAATTACTAATAATATTATTATACCCTACATACTTTTACCATAGGCGCTTACCCAGATATGTGGTATTAACCAAGTTATGGCTCAGTGTGTGTTCATGATATTCATGTTAATTTCTTATAAGCTGTCAGTATGCTTTATGCAAATTACTTGTTATAAGCTCCTTTTTTGTAGCTGATCAGGAAGAACATGTGAATTATCTGTTGGATTCGAACTACTCAATAGGCTAAGAATCTCAAAATGTATTTATGTAGAGCTGAATGGAGAAAAAAAAATGGCTATGCGTTTCTAGCCAATCATAATTTAAATTTTAATATTTTTCTTATAAGCTGTCAATATGATGTACACAATATTTTGTGTGTGTGTGTCCGTCTTGTTTCCTTGTTTGTGAGTTGTGCATTGTTGTCTGTTTTTGTAAATGAAGACCTGGAGCAATATAATTAAACATTTTTAATAATTAATATAATTATTGACTATTTTAGCTCATTGTTAAGTGAGAAAATTATGTTTAAGTCATTATTTATTCATAGAGATTCATAAAAAAACATAATAATAATAATAATAATAATAATAATAATAATAATAATAATAATAATAATAGTAATAAATGAAAAGATGTGTTTCTAACTGAGGTAAGCCGAATGTTGAAGATGTCAATGTTTCATGTAAATTTATTGTGTCTATAGCATCCATAGCGTATATTGTATCCATTTCTGTAACTGAAGAACTGAAAATAAATAAAAGGCATAATATTGTCATGTCATTTGTAGGCCTAAGTGAACACGTGTATAATATTTACTAGTGATCGACCGATATTGATTTTTTATAACCGATACCGATACAGATTATTTGCATGTTTATGTACCCGATAACCGATATGCAGAACCGATATTTATTTACTGTTATACTTCTGCTTCTGACAATTATTACAACACAAATAAGCTGAACAAACCATTTTATTTATAACAATCACTCCCTCCTTGCATACAAAAAAAAATAAAAATTATATTTATACACAAATAAATAGAGGGGTCTGAGTCCAAAAAATTAAAGTGCACTGTTACTAAGTCTTTGTTTTAAAATAAAAGCTTTGATGAGGTAAAAAAAAAATAAAAGCACAAAAATGATTATAACATATTGGTGGGGGCGGGGGGGGGGGGGGGGGCTATTTAGGAGTGCATAGCTATTCAGTAGTGTAACTTAATACTCCCAGTTAAGCAGAACTAGGTTTTAGTGTAGAAAACAGAGTCTTTTAGCATTCTGCCCTGTAAGCCTGCTTCCTTTATTTTCATAAATGGCTCCCACTTCACTGAAGGCTCGTTCACTGGGCACCGAAGATGGTGGGGGGCAAAGGAACTTTCTTGACAGAAGAGCAAGAATGGGGAACTTTTTCTCATTTTGTTTCCACCATTCAAGTGGCTTGCCCATCCTCCTATCAATCACTGATTCCAACTAGTGTTATTAATTATGTTTTGTCGGTCTAGATCATGAAATGCTTTCTGACAAGGTGCTGTAACTTATCTATGCATTTACACAAAACTATAAATTGGGCTACTCAACCGCGATCGCGTGTGGAGATTATAAAAAAATTTCCACAGAGCTGCATTTATTTAGATTTGTATTAACTAAATAATGATTATGTAGTAAATCAAATGATTCTATAATTTAGGGGGTTTAAACGAGATAATCTTGTCAAAAATTTCATGCAGTGGCCGTGCTTGAGGCTTCCTGATCATCAACCCAGTCAGGTGCTGAGCAATATGAACGAACTTTTTTGATCATGAAATGCCAACTGACAAAGTGCTGTTCGACTATAATTTAATCAACCGCGATCGCGCATGGAGATAATAAATAATTAATTTCCACAAAGCGGTATATTTATATGTGTATTAGCGAAATAATTGTTATGTAGTAAATGATAATATAATCTAGGGTGTTTAATAATCTTGTCAAAAGTTTCATTCAGTGGCATTGCTTGAGGCTTCCTGATCATCAACCCAGTCAGGTGCTGAGCAATATGAACGAACTTTTTTTCCGGAGACTATATAAAGTTAAACAGCACTTGTAAATTGGCATTTTATGATCTAAATTTAATCTAACGTTAAATCATGAAATGCCAACTGACAAAGTGCTGTTTGACTATAATTTAATCAACCGCGATCGCGCATGGAGATAATAAATAATTAATTTCCACAAAGCGGTAGGCTATATTTATATGTGTATTAGCGAAATAATTGTTATGTAGTAAATGATAACATAATCTAGGGTGTTTAAACAAGATAATCTTGTCAAAAGTTTCATTCAGTGGCCGTGCTTAAGCCTCCAGATCATCCGTCAGTTGCTAAGGAATATGAACAAACTTTCTCTTCTAGACTAATGGTGAGCAAATACAACAGATAGAGAATTAAATTCAGCGCTTTTATTTTCAACATGCACTCATTCATGTCTGTTTTATTTAATTCATGTAAAGATACGTCTTTATTGGGGCAGGACATGACGAATTACACTACGTGACTCAATGAGTTCGTCTCAATTGTTTAGAAACAAGCTGCATAAATTAACTATATCAGGAATTTATGTCTCAGATCTCATTTGTGCATGTCTTTTATGTTAAATAAAGTTGATTAATTAAAGCAAACCAAGTAGAACATATTCTTTACCTGTGCACTGAGTTGTTGTTGACTGATCTCCTAAGACGCCCGGGCTGCAATGGCGGAAATCTCAAAACGGCCACAAGATGGCGCCGTAAATCGGCGAATCCGATATTACAAAACCGATACCCGATTATGGAAAAATGCTTAAATATCGGGAAAAATATCGGTAAACAGATACATCGGTCGATCACTAATATTTACAGAATAAAATATTTACAGAAGCTGTCAGTAATGAATGCATAATGATCTGTTATGTATATAAAATGTAACGCAAAATCCTTAGCAAGATTAATTGTTGGTTGTGAGTTTGAGAAAATGTGCTAAAAAGTTAAAATGTGCTTATGGCAATTAAAAATTTAAAACAAGTTAAAAATGGGTAGCCTAAATTAGTTAAGTTATTATTCAGACCTAAGAACTGAAGAGGCAGTGATAAGCGCATGCATAACCAAGCACTTGAATGGGTAAATTATATTTATGGATTTATCATTATGTAAAAATGTGAGCTGATGAAGACTATCGATGAAGACTTTATCACTTTATATGCTTTTAACATTTAAAACATCCACATTTCACATAATTATTGGGTGCTTTAAAGGTGCCATCTGTAATGTTTGGCAAAAAAAAAACAAGTCATACTCCACATTCCATTGTATATATGGAATGTTGTTGTATATGGAATAAATATTGTTGTGGACGAAATATTAGGATCCTTTACTTAAAATGAACAATCTCAGACACCTTGGTCCACGTATCACTTTTAATTAATTTTTTTATGTCCCTGTAGGCAAACAGGGACACATCATAGATTAATACAAACGCTAAACAGCAACAATCAACCTGTCCTTTATTCTGCTTGAGAACTAATGTGCCAACTCTCAAGCATTCACCGTGAGACACACGCAGTTGACTCTTTTCACACGCTTTCACGCCACACATCAATTTTTTCACGCACAGAAAAACCACAAAGCAAAGAGGACACGGAGACCAACAGACTAGACAGAGCAGGTTAGTTATGATACATAGGGCTGTGCAAAAAATCGAATGCGATTTTCATGCACCTCTCATCAGTAAAGACGCTCCTGTAATTAGAAGTATATCTCCAGCATGTGCATTCAGATCAGGGTTGCCAGGTTTTCACAACAAATCCTATCCAGTTGCTTCTTTAAACTAGTCCAAAACTAGCCCAATCGCGTTTCCGGGAGGTTTCCCGATAAAAATTGCTTCCCGGGGTTAAAATATACATTTTTGGGAAGGGTTTCCCTGGTAAAATTAGCATTTTAGGGGCTAAATATCACGTTATTGGTATTGGGATTGCTTCAAACCGCGGACATGAAAAACAACCGCAGACTTGGCAACACTGCTTCAGGTGGAGCGGCAGTAACTGCACAGAGCCTTAGTCTACCGACAACTAACACAAAATCGCTTTCAAAATCGACAAAGAATCGCCTGCGATTTTAACATCGATGTTGTGTAGATTGTCAGTGAATTACGGCTCCGTGTAGTAAATGCCAACCAGTGTTGCCAAGTCTGTGCTGGTTGTTTTTCATGTCCGCTGGTCACAGCGACCCCGATACAAATAACATGATATTTAGCCCCTAAAATGTGAATTATACCAAGGCAAACCTGCTAAAAAAACTATATTTTAACCCCGGGAAGCAATGTTTTATCGGGGAACCTTCTGGAAGCGAGATTGGGCTAGTTTTGAGAAGCAACTGGGCAGAATTTGTTGTGAAAACCTGGCAATTCTGATCTAAACACATGTACTGGAGATATACTCCTAATTACAGGAGCGTCTTTACTGATGAGATGTACATGAGTAAAGACATGCACAGCCCTATATAATAAAATGGGTAACGTTAAGTTATAGCTAGCTAATTATCAAACGCAGCTACGGTTAGCCATCGCCAACATTAGCACGTTTATCGAACAGCCTTCGATACATTTCTATGTTATAACTTCCCGAAAACAAATACACAAACATATAAAACAAACTTCTAGCGAAATACTAACAGCATCTAACTTGCAAGTTCGGAGTCAAACCTCATTTCTTTCAGGTCCATCAGTTGTCTCCAGTGATTAAAAGCAGTGCCGATGTTTACTCTGGTATTCTTATCGGATTTGATTTGTGATTCCGAGCGCGGTTGTTTCCCTGTAGCGGGTGTTGGTCTTTTGCCAAGGGCTTCAGCTATCCTTCCACTCTCTTCTCTGAACAGAAAGTAGTGGGCTGTACTTTCCACACGATTGACATCAGGTCCAGGTACGCCCTGCGAGTTATTTGTGTATTCGTTGCAGGTTGGCTGGTGGTTATGTTGTCCGCATACCGCCTCCCACGGCCGAAACACCTGCCGGGCCGGGGCTAGTAATGCTAATGCTAATTAAGGTTGATATCTCTGCAGCACTATAACTTGACATTTTTTTAATGACATCATCGCCTTTATTTCTTCTCATTCTTTTGATGCGTGTAGGTCATGTTATGGATATTTTTACCTCAATTTCTGCATATGGCACCTTTAATGATATAATTTCATATACATTACATCATTGCATGATGATATAAGCAAACTAATGAAATGAACCAGGGGCCGGTTTCATAAAACGAGTTTAGCATATAAACCAGGATTAGTTCTGTTAGTCTGATTTATTGTCAGTTTATTCGGTTCAAAATAAATCAGACTAACTGAAATAAGCCTGACTTGTTTGGTAAACTTGTTTTATGAAACAGTCCCCTGTTCACTGAAACAAACTGTCTGAAAGAACCAGTTCATGAAGAATAATATGTTCCTGTTGGCTGATGCTCTATTACAGGTAATAATGTTGTAAACAATGTTCTGTTTGCACAGAAAGATCATTTGTTACATTCGCTGCCAAAATGAGCCACAATGAGCAAACTGTTGCTCAAAAGTCAACAAAGTCATGAAAGTCAGATCCGAAAAAAATCAAGTTGAAGTTTTCTGAAGGAACCAGAACAAGATCACCTTGCATTGTTTCCTCAAATTTCATTCTTAATATTAATTACCATATTAATAATCAAAATATAGATTTTTTTTTTTTTTTTTTTTTGCATAAATAAAGCATTTAGACATTTGCACAGATATGTGTGAATAGATATTTTTGACAGTTGTCATCTGTACCCCAAAACTTTTCCATTTTTAGTTTAAATGTTGTTAAGTAAACATAACTTTAAATGATTTACAGTTCAAAAAACACTGTGCAGTTTTTTTTACCCTTTTTTCCCGTCTGCTTAGTTTATGTCTCTGTAAAAGCCACCTTTTTAAACAGGCAATCTGCTCCGATTGGTCAGCTTACACAGTTTTTGTGGTGGGTTAATCACAAATAGAATGTTTTGTAAATAAACACCACCAAATCAGCTCTCGAGGTATTTGAAGTCCAAACAATGTTTTATGTATTTTGTAATTTTATTATTATTTTTTTCTCCCAGTAGTGAAAAAAAAATGTCTAATACGGTAATCGATTACCCAACTGTTATTTGAGGGTGGACCAAAGCAGGCAGTATGCAAATGTGTAAATTTATATGCAGATTGTTTACATGAACAACATGCTATACTACTACTACTACTATTAAAAAGCCAGCCCTTAAGTATGTTCAGTGGTATGTTGACTTTATTAGGCTACCATGAGTATAATTATATAAAATTTAATATAAGCAGATGAACTTGTGGGTTCGTTTAATCTGTGTGCATGGATTACTAAAACATGTTCACATTTAACTAACCTGAGAATTGATTGCTAACATGTGCACATTTTAGTTATCGTTTGCAGAGAGGATAGACTTTTGTTAAATTGAATAATATATCTGACTTGGCCTTGTTGTGTTGGTCATCCAATTTTAAGTAAAAATGTATCATAAAGCTTTATGATGGCACAGAGTGTGTGTGTGTGAGTGAGTCACAGTCATGTATCATACTTATTTGTAATTTGTATATTCATGGCGGTTTTTAATCTGATTATATCGACTGTAGAAAGGTAATTTAAATCCATTGAAAACCATTAAGATGGCACAGCATGCTGGCACCCAGGATAGAAAATATTTTTGGTCAGTGTAAAAACGAAATATTTTTAATGGAAAGTCAACACAATTCACAGGAACAAACGCGTGTGTGTGTGTGTGTGTGTCTGCACGCACCCACTTATACTGGCATGACATCTTTGAATACTGAATTGCAACTGGTCTTGTTTTTTGGATTTACTTGGATAATGAGGTCAAGTCACTTTACACTTGCCCTCTGCGTTTTCCAGCCATTGTATTACAGTCCTGTTCAGTCTGCTGTGTTTAATGCAGAGCCAACAGTGACAGACACTTTAATCACAGGAACAGTGGCTGTGCAACCATCACACAGAAGGACAAGTTTACCACTGTGTACCAGACAAGTTGCAACAGAGTGCGACAGCACATTTGTCATGCATTATAGGAGAACAATTCACCTCAGATTCTTTTTCCAAAACACTCACAATGTACACAGAATCTGATCTCAATTACATTTTAGCATTATTTAAGAAAGGCAATTGTTTAATAACAGAACAAAGAAATGATTTATATAATTTCAAGAATGACATATTCTATATAGACCTACACCTACACATAAACCCTTATGACTTTAAAAAAAACTACAGATTACATAAAGAAATAGCTTTAGTTTTAGATTTGAATTATTCCATTTTAAATTATTAATTTAAAGTTTTCAGTAGATATATTTCTATAGAGTTTCAGGTTATTTTTGTGATGCATGCCTCTTTATTTTACAAAAGCAGAATGTATTGTTGATTTTGTGAGTGCACACAAATGTAAGTAGACACTTTAGAGTTCAGAGTGATGTATTACTTTTTGAGCAAATATGAGCAAACAGGTATTTTAAGTTGTACTTGCTGTGAGCAAAAAAAAAAATGCAAGTGATCATGCTGGCACCTCAATGTCCTGTAAACTATTTGCACAAATTATCAAATATGTGTCAAAATGTGCACATTAATCTAGGTCAAACTTTTAAACTAGCACTGTGATATTGAACTGTTTTATATATATTTTATTTTAGGCAATTTATGATTTGAGATGTTCATCAAACTGATCAAACATAGGCAGGGCTGGGTTGTAACAAAATACATGTAACGGTGTTACGCATTTAAGATATAAAAAATATGAGTAACTGTATTTCCTTATAATTACATCTTAAATAAGGGGTAATCAGATTACAGTTACATATGAAAAGTAGTTTAGATTACCAAAGTGATAACTTTTAAATTTAATGTCATTTCTTAATTTAATATTTAAGCAAACAGTTTGGGGATTTTAAACAATACGGCAACTGATTCTCCATTAAAAAAAAATAAAAAAAAATAAAAATAAAATAAATAAAATAAAATGTATTTAACAATAGCACAGTATATGTTACCTTGTTCTGCACGCTCTTTCAAAAGGCTTTAGTGTGCAAACATTACTCCCTGCAGAAGTTCATGTTTTTTTTTTTTTTTTTTCTGCACATAACATAAGGAACATCAGTATTAAGTTATTACATTTATTTTGGATATTAACTTCCATATTACTACATGCAAACAGTAGTGTTAGCTTCTTTGAAGCACATATATAATTAGTAGTCACGTTCACAGCAGAAACTTCCATTATCTTCTTAGAATTAAAATATTTAATGGATTCATTCATCAAGGCATATTTTAAGTAAATTTACATTTAAGGAAATTTGTGTAACTGTAGCATATGATCAAACTTAAAAAAATATTAAAATGTAGGGCTACTAATACTTTTCTGCCAGGACATTAATTTTTTTCTTATTTTAACAATGATTTTACTATAGAAAAAGTGCAGGAACCATGGATTGATTGTATGTTTTTTTAACACACAGTTTAACTACAAATATATGGTTAAATGTTTAGTATAATACAAATCATGGTTAATTTCCATGTGTTTTCTGATAAACCTAAAACACAATGCAGTGAAAAAGTCAAAATACTTTATAATGAATACACAGTCCCCAATTCTGTTCCTAATGACAACAACAATGATAACTATTGTAATATATATATATATATATATATATATATATATATATATATATATATATATATATATATATATATATATATATATATATTACAATAGTTATCATTGTTGTTGTCATTAGGAATATATATATATACTGTATACTAGAAGCTAGGTGTGCTCCTCAAGGGGATATATATATATATTTTTTTTCTTATATATATATATATATATATATATATATATATATATATATATATATATATATATATATATATATATATATATATATATATATATATATATATATATTTATATGTGCACTTCTTCAAATGACCACTGTTTACATGTAGTAGAAAGGTAAGCAAAAACAAATAAATACATAATAATAATAACTTCATACTGATCTTCATTATGTTATGTGCAGGGAAAATAACACAAACTTCTGCAGGGAGTAATGTTTGCATACTACATTAAATAACTCTCTGTTTAATATAGGAGAACATGAAACAGGTCAATGTATTATTATTATTATTATTATTATTATTATTTTATTTATTTTTTATTTTTATTTTTTTTGTAATCAAGCAGAATCAATAGAGCATGTTTTAATAAAAATGTTATCGCATTTTACTGAATTGTTACATCCCGATATGCTACTATATGCTACCGATAGGCTAGTTAAATTAATTTTGGGCTACCAAATTGTAACTCCATATGGACACACATTCTATCATTTTGCTGTCATACTCCATGTAACTCCATATATAAGCCAGAAACTAAGACTTTTTTTGCACAGGCCTATCTAAAGGGTTAATGTTCCCACCTAGTGATCAGCTGTAAAAAATACAAAATTTTACCTCTTCCCAACAGGGAAAACCACAAACAATCAAGAATCTCACTCACACACAAACAATATGATTTGCTGTTATACTCCATATACAAACCAGAAATGTATCCTTTTTTTTTTTTTTTTTTTTTTTTTTGCACAGGCCTATATAAAGGGTCAATGCTATTGATCAACAATAAAAATTTTAAAAAATGTATCGCTTCCCAAAAATGAAAACCACAATCGATCAAGAATGCATGATCATATGGTGTCATGGCTTTGCCATCAAATTTTTTTTTTAATAATGGAAGTCAATGGGGCAAAAACAGCCACCAACAATAAATGAGGGAGAATTTCTTTATATATAAATATATATATATATATATATATATATATATATATATATATATATATATATATATATATATATATATATATATATATATATATATAATGCTGCACCAAATATCATTCCATTAGTTGAAACACAGGGAAAGTTGTGGCAAAAATAAGGCTCAACTTTACCCCCTAGTGGACGAAAACATCCCCAACAACGCATAAGGGTTAATAGATGTATTTTACCATTTGTTGAGTTTAAAATGTGTGACACATCCATCCTCCTCCTACAATGCATAAGTAGTGAAGTACTATTACTCAAACTCTTCTTACCCCTGATTGAAAAAAAAAAAATAATAATAATCAAAGTAAACCTTAGAGTCATATTTTGCTATTAATGGAAATAAATCAATGAGAATTGTCTTATTTAAAATCTGGGTCCTGGTATTTGTGGTAATGACGGGTTGTTTTGGATCTCAACCTAATACCCTCAGAACACGTCCTGGTGTCATGTCTTTCACTGTAACTCCCTTTAGCTCATAGACATCATAGATATTAACCTAAAGCCATCTATTCTACAGTACAGTTTGATAAAAAAAATAAAAATAAAAATAATAATAATTAAACAACAACAACAACTGGATATTCTCAGTATTCTTTGTTTCATCATTTAGATTCAGGAAACATGATGCAGTAAACCGTTAACAGTGGTATATTTTACATGCAAACCGCTGTTATCTGTAATGAAACGCCCACTGGAGAGACTCTGTCATGCTGCTGACAGATGCAGTGAAAGGGGACATGGTGTGCACACAGCGGTTTAAAGAACAGTACAATCGCGATGTGCCAACACAACAATCCCCGCTGTGTCTCAAGAGTTGGCTTTAAAATGATAGTATCCACAATGCTTTATCACACTCTCTGTGACAGGCATTGCCAAAGAGGGGATATTAATGATGCTCTGTTAGTGTGAAGAATTGACCCTGTAGTTCAGTGTGTCGTTTAGATAGTGCTTTCTACCAGGAGGTTATCTGCAGCATGATTCAAATTTATTTTCCCATTTTTAAGGTGTTTTGGATGAAGTAAGTTGAAGATGAAGATGAAGAACAATACACTGCATTATTCTGATAAAGGTTAAGTCTTTCAAGCCTTCATCTAATTATCCGCTTTGGTCCAAAACCAAGTGAGCATTCATAGGCGGCTTCCAAAATAGTCTCAGCTTCAGACGACCATCAGATGAATATTGCATTCAAAACTGGAACGCACTTATCAACTGGCGAGCTCTAATCTGATTGACTGGTTTTATGTGACCTCTGCCAGTTTCATCCAGATCCAAAAGCTGAGATTTTCTAGCTTCACATTTAGAATAATACAATATGCAAAAGCCACTTGGAATCTTGAACTGATTTTGCAGGTGTAGAACTAAAAAAAAAAAAAAAAAAAAGATACAACAATATCACACAGAAATTCAAACTTCCAAAAGTGCATTAATCTGTTGCTATGTTACATTAATTTAGTTGAATAGTGCTATGTGCTGTATTGACAAAAACATAAATGTAATTAATAAAAACACTAACAGTGACAAGCTACGCATTATCGAGTTTATAATTGAACGGGTTATCTAATGAATGCAAAATATAACGTAACTTGTCTGTGATCTACGTGATGGAGATTTACCAGTACTATTAATCACAGAACCGGCTTAACTGATGAGATGCACATGTATATATATATATTGCATTCTGTAAAAAAAAATGGAGATTGGTGTTTGTCGCAGTTTGGTAAAAAAGTGAGAAAACATGGCCTTCACTCTGTGAAGATCACATTTTGAAAAAAAAAAAAAAGGTTGTAATTTAATGCCGCATTTGACACTGTCTATTCATATTCACTTTGTTAGCAACAAACATAATATATTATATTTGTTTGAGCAGGGTCTGAGCAGGGTATATATATATATATATATATATGTGTGTGTGTGTGTGTGTGTGTGTGTGTGTGTGTGTGTGTGTGTGTGTGTGTGTGTGTGTGTGCGTGTGCATGTGTGTGTGTGTGATTTTTTTTTTTTTTTTTTCACTTTCATTCAATCCCTCTGTACATTCCTATATTTAGCTTTATTTCCATCCCTAGTTTCATTAACTGGAGGATTTTCGCATTTCTGCAGGGGTTGAGGGTTGTTTCTTTAGTCAGTCCACACCAGGGACCTTTCTTTTTCTGTAAAAAGTTGTCTTGCATTATTCCAGACCTCTTTTCATACATAAACAAGAAGGAGCTTAGAAATCTGTTTTATCACTGTCTCAATGGGAATCGTAAATTATCAAATTGCATACATTTGCCCCTAATTGGATTTTCTTGCACTGTCGGTGCTTTTGATCTTGCGTTTGCTCTCTCATAGCTCTTCTATGTTGAATGGGCCAAGTATCCATCATGTAGCAGCACACAATATGACAACCAGGCCTAGTGTGTCTGGACTGGGGACAAAACCAGTGTTACTATCAAGCTCATTAATACTGCATCATAATGATGCACTTTTAAAGTGCATTTATGAATATGTGAATGAGCTATTACACAATAGAAAAGCTTGCTTCAGAGGGCACTTTGAAGTAGGGCTTCATTAAATTGTGATCATTGATCAACACTACAGCCAGGACTGCTAACTATACAGCCAATTGATCTTTACTGCTCAGGTTTATAGACAAACTGTGAGTGTATAATATGTGTGTGCGTTAAACAGGAAGGTAATAATAAGAGATAATGGCATGTATATATTCAGAATAGCATACTATCATACTACTGTCTTCAGTATATAGTACTTTTATGCAGTATTCATTTATTAATGCAGGATCGTTGTAAAAGCATGCATGTGGCGAGATTTCTGCAAAATTATATCCTATTGCTTAAGATTTTACTGAATTTTTCAAAGTGAAATGTCCAGTGTTTTAGAAACATATTGACTTTTATATGAATCTGGATATGAATCTGGAAATGTTTTATTACATTGGTTGTTATATGTTTTGTGGCACTTTATTTATTTCCAATTATTACCAAATCCAACCTTAAAATCTAAAGTGTTAACAAAAGCAAACATCAGCTAGAAGTGCGTTTGTGGAAGCAACTTTGACATTTGTTTTTGGTTCCATTAGTGTTTTGAGCTCTTTTATTGAGTCTCATAAATTATGTTTCACAGAACTTGTAACTGAATGCTCAACATTGCCAGTGCACTACTCTATCAGGTGGGTCCCTTTTTTTTAACAAAATTGTTAAGCAGTAGACTAGAATGTAATTCTAAACAACTCTTATCTTTAGACCCTGGATCAAAACAACACAACCTTAGTTGTTCTTTCAAAAACAAATCAGACTTTAACCAGTATGCTAATTTTAGAGACATGTTGAGAAATAAACAAACATTGCTTAAGGGTGTTAGCATTCATTGACTTCATTACCACTGGAGTATTAAAACATATGGAACAATTCATCCTGTAAATAGCATTGCTGAATCTGTAATGATTTGCTATTTCCTCTTGGAATCGATTTGCCTGTGTTTCAGTGACATGGATACCAGTCTTACATTTGATCTTGAGCTGTGACTCATGCTGATGCCACTGTGGTTAGTTTCTCATATTCTGCCCACCACTCATTTTATGGCCCTTCTGTTTTCAGTGCTGGCAATTATACTGAAACTTTCAGTTATAATACATATGGACTGAGTATAATTATTGTTGATTCATATTAAATGAATATATGTACTATTAAATATAAAAAATATATAGTTTGGGTCAAGTCAAGTCATATAGCGCTTTCTAATACAGATAGTTTCAAGCAGCTTCACAGTAATAAACAGGAAAATAGCAGCATCAATGATGCAGACTTTATCAAATATAATACAAATTCAAATTATTCTGTAAAACAGCTCTAACAAGACAAAAGTGTCATTATTCAGCTTCAGTTCAGTTCAGTAACTGTGTAAAGTTCATCAGTTATGAAACAAGTTCAGTTTTGTTTCGGCTCTGCTGAAGACAGTAACTGTCATTATTCCGCTCAATTTAGTGCAAGTTTTGTGCTAGTCCAGTACAGTTAAATCAAAAATAATATTAAGTGTCTTTTAAACTCCAAATCCAAGGGAATGGTAGAAGGGAAACCAAACTCCATCAGGTGACAGAAACAGAGAAAAAAACAATAAAATCCTCAATAGGACCGGTTCTCCTCTGGGGAGAGAAGGATGTTTATTCAGCCTTTATGTCAGCTTATTTGTATGATTTATTGCATTGTTCTAATTTATTAGACAGTACACTAACACAGAGAGCATTTTACATGCTGGGAGCACTGCTGGTTTGCACCGATATATACATTTTATAGATTGTTTCTTAAAGAACAGGTTATTTTTTATTTTTATTTTTTCTGAGTTCTGAGAAAAATGTCTCTAAACCACTCCCTTCCACAAACCTACTCTGATCTGATTGGTCAGCTGGCCAAGCCTGTTTTTATTGGCACAAAGAGGAACGCATGGACAAGTTAGCGAGTGCCACCATCTGTGTTGCCAAGTCTGTGATTGTTTTTGATGTTGCTGGTTGTAGCAACCCCAATAACGTCATATTAAGGCACTGGAATGCAAATTTATCAGGGGAACCCTGACTGAAAGCATGTATTTTACAACCAAGAATGTGAGTTTAAAAGGGGGACCACCCTCGAAACATGATTGGCCTAGTTTTGAGTTGCAATTGGGCTTTGTTTTGTTGTGACAACCTGGCAACCATGCACCTTTACATAAAACAATTATATAGTGCTCCAATCAGTTCTTAAAATTATGACATAAAAGATTGTGTTTAACACTAATGCAAGTGAATCGTGCCCACTGCTAAATTTTAACTGCTAAACTGTAAAGACTTAAAACAATAATGGACCCACCTTAGCCGAGTTCTAATGTGAATCACTGGTAAAACAATACAGTTTGAAAACCAAAATATGTCTACTGTAATGTCAGAAGAATGACAGACCTTTAATTATAATGCAGAACAGCTGTATTACATGTGACCAGCCTAACTAACTCGTCTCACTCTATCGGGTCTTTTACTCCCTGCATTCACCCTATAATTACATAATTCTGAGTCGACTCTTTCTTTTGAGAGACAATATCATTATTTATCATGTACTTTTTTTGATTAACAGATTTGCAAACTGTTTATATTGAAGGATAGCTACCTTACAAACTGCAAAGAGATATTTTTCGAAAACCCATTCGACCTGCTCTTTAATATAGTATCTCAAGAATATGCTATAAAAATTTCAAATAGGTTATATCACGGAAACACATTTTATGTGAAGCTAAGCTGCAAAAACATCTCATTCCAAACTGATGTATTTCTGAAAAAAAAAAATAAATAATAATAATAATAATAATAATAATAATAATATATATATATATATATATATATATATATATATATATATATATATATATATATATATATATATATATATATATATATATATAATACACCAACCCATAAATGCCTACATTTACACATCTTAATACCCTTACTGTATGATGAGGAGCTTGACCATCCAGTCACTTGTTGTCGGATGGCAAGAAGAAGCTCACTTTCAAATTCAGCATGCATTTGATTATACATGCTAAACTAATAAACAAGTTGAGAAAACAAAAAACAAAACAAGGTCGTCTAGGCGAGCAATGATGGCAGCTGGTTGGGGATGTACAGCTTGGTGAAGGATTTGATATAGTGGGAGGCTTGAGTCTTTGGCTTCAGCGTGAGCCAAGCTCAATGTCTTGAATTAAATCCTAGCAGAAGCCAGGGAAGAGACCTGAGCAAAGTTTAATGGGAGAAATTCTGGAGTTAAGCAGCAGCATTTCGGATGCGCTTGAGGGGATGACAGATGCTAGTTGGCCGGTGAGGGAGTTGCAGTAGACGTGAAATGACTCAGGCCTGGATTAGGATCTGAGTAGTTCTTGAGGAAAGGACATATTTTCCGTTTGTTGTGGAACATAAAGCAGCAGGACCCAGAGATTGCTTTAATGCTGTCCACATAGGAGAGCAGGCCATCTATGATCATTCCAAGTGTTTAAACACATTTCTGGCTTTCTAAAAAATGAGTCAATTTGGATGCAAGTTAAGCAGCAGTCTAACCAATCTGTTTCACTCACTGTGTGTTTTATCAGGAATCAATCAAACAAGCATTTTACAAAAAAAAAAAAAAAAAAAAACACCTTAGAGGCCAAATTATTAAAGTCTTTGCAAGGGCTGAAAGCTGGGGTTCGGCTGAGTTGTCTGAGTGCATATATGCAACCTTTATTTTATTTGTATTTTTTCTTGTAGCTGAGTATTTATTTAGCTTCGAGATAAACTATGAAAAGGTTTAAATAACAAAAAGTGGAATTCTAACTAAATAATAACTGGTTTCAGTAATTTACATAATCATGCTTCCTTTTGTTCTATGTGCTGTTTATACTACAGTCATTTCTGATGAATCAGATGAGAAATATGCATCATTTACAAGCCAAAACAGCTCAGAAGAAATGCTGTATTTAGGTGGATTTGATATGAGAGCACAACAGGAGATGGATTTTTTCACTAGAGGAAGCTTTATGGATCAGCGACTCATTGCTTTGGCTAGAAGTGACAATGGTAGCATGCATTGTGTCTTAAGGTGTCCTTGTTACATGTCCTTCCTACTATAATAATGAATTATGCATAATTACATGCAAGTAACACCAAGTCAAACCCTAGTCCTAACCCTAACCATATATAAAGTACATGTAGTTAATTAATATTTTGCAGTACTTAAATGTGTAATTACTATTCTATAATGTTAATACCAGTACATAAATGTAGAATTAATTGTTATTGGACATGCATCATTTTGAACGAATACATTATTTTATTGATAATAAGTTATAAATATAAAACTACAAGGTGATTAAGAATCTTATTTAGTTTTATTTGGTTTAACCCCACATGCTTCTCTAACCCTCCTTGTTTTTCAGTAAGCAACATTCATAAACACCGAGTCCTCTAATGTTGTTCTGCATAATTTAACAAGTTGTCATCTTTCTAGAAGGTTCTGAAGATTAATTTTTAAGTAACTGCTGGCAGGTAGTAATTAATCTACAGCTGTCACCGCAACATCAAAGATGCACAGCTAGAGAGAGATAAATAGTGAAATGCTCTGGAGAGAAAGAGAGAGGTAGAGAGTTGGTATTACTTCTACTAGAAAGACTCTGTTTGAATATAAATTTAGCTTCTTATTTAGTGCTAGAATGGCATAGACTCTGTCCCTGTCCTTGACGGATTCAGTAATAGGATATCCTGCCTGGACAAGGAGTATAACCCCATTCAATATTCTTATTATATTAGTATAATAAAAATTTAAATACAACACTTTAAATGCATTACACTAATACAATCTTAATTTGAGGTCTTATTCCCTGTGTACTTAATGCTTTATTAGATCAAGCGCTATTCAATGGGAATACTTATAGAGTCGTTTTGGCCCTTACATCTCATCAGGACAAGCAGACAAGACAGAGAAGCCAATCCTAATCACTTATGTACTGAAGGACCATTTTACTATGCGTGGGAAGAAATATACTTGAACAACTTAGTTCACTGTGTCCGATAAATCACAATCGAAATGATTTATGTTGGTGCTTGCTGTGTGGGAATTTCCGTCTGTATGTTCAGAACCTGCTCAGTACAAGATCTGCACAGGTGCGAAGAATAATTAATGAGCAGGGCTCAGACGGAAGTTTGATTTGCTTTCATTTCTTCAAGCAACATTTCTACAGGCCTTAATTAATCAAATGGCTGTTTATCTTGAAGCAATGGAGAAAGACATGAAAACAGAGTTGAAATGAATGCTGCAGATGTTATTATTTCTTCAGATCTTTTGACATTTCTCATGACTTTGAGATGAAATTATCGTCCGCGATCATTATTTTCATTATTTTCTGTTGACTTTGAGAAGTGTCTCAGTGTTCAAGTGCGCCAATACAGGATATAACAGTTCCAAAGACGTTTTCATTTCAAGTTCAGTCTTTTCATCTTTTACTGTGTCAGTCAGTGGCTCTGCTGCGGTTTTCACTTCACTGAGCTCATATAACTGATTGCTAATTCTTTTTCATCGTCAATCGGCTATGGACCTTTTTTTTTTCTTAATGGCCGTGAAGTTGCAGGCAGTGCTTTTAAAGAAGTCCTGCCCCCAGGATGGCATGCTATAAAAGTGTTTTTTTCTACACCATAAAAAAAGGGTTCACTTCTTTTTAGAAAATGAATGCAACTATTTGACAAATGCTAAATCACTAACATGTTGATAAAAAGCAATTTGGAATGCACCGTAATAATAATAATAATATATATATATATATATATATATATATATATATATATATATATATATATATATATATATATATATATATATATATATACATATAAGAGATGCACATTCATTGCAGAATGACACTATTTATTATTATTATTATTTATTTATTATTATTATTTTTTTTTTTTTATTTTTTTTTTTTAAGTCCAGGTTTTCTTTATGCTTGTGAATGGACGTAATATTCAAAACTTTTTAAACAGAAAATAAAAATGCTGTCGACAATTACTCCCTCCTTTGAGTTTCATTCTTCTGCAGAACTTCTGACAAAGATAGTTTGATGAATGTTGGTAACCAAGCCATTTTGGTTATCACTGCCATCCATTGTGTGGATAAAAATACCCTTTTCCCTAAATGTCTTCTTTCATGCTTTACGAAGGAACAAACAGTTTAGGTTTGACACAACGTGAGAGTGAGCAAATGATAACAGAAGTTTTATTTGTTGTGTGAACTAGCGTTTAAAGTTCTGTTGCATCAACAGTGTATGGAACTGATTGCTGAGAATCACAGAATGACAAGTCTTCATGTTTTAGATTTCTGAGGATTACTGAAAGATTCAAAAGCTGAAGTCTGGACATATTCAGTGTTGGGGAAAGTTACTGTAAAACAATACCGAGTTAAGCCCTTCAAACCAAGAATAATAACTATAATGATAATGATATTACCATCCACACTAGCAGATGCTATTATCTATTTATTGTCAGTGCATTTTTGACTGCCACTTAATTTTCTGGGCTCATTAGAGCATGGATTCTGACTGGCTGTCAATGTTTGTATCATTCATCAGCTAGAAAAAATATAATTCTGGACTATATTAAATAGTTGCATATGCATATATATATATATATATATATATATATATATATATATATATATATATATATATATATATATACACAATTATTGCAGGTTTGTATCATATTCTGAGTTTGCATTTTATTCATTTTGATGAATACTGAATCTGTTTTTGTGCATGTGAATAAATATTTGTTCACATTTGGTGTAGAACTACAGTAACCATCATGTTTACAGGGTGCACATACTGTAATGTCTCAGGACTTATGATTTCTCTTAACATGGGGACAGGAGAGCAGTTCGTCAAAAAAAAAGAAAAAAAAATGTAAATTGGATATTTTTTGTAAATTAAAAAATAATGTGTTACTTGAAAGAAAAACTTTCAACGTAACTTGCATTACTTGTAATGTGTTACCCCCAACATTGGACATATGTGACCCTGCACCACAAAACCTTAAGTCTTAAGTCGAGGGGGTATATTTGTAGCAGTAGTCAAACAAACATTGTATGGGTCAAAATTGTAAATTTTTCCTTTAAGATATTAGGCAAAGATTATTTTCATGAAAATATTTTGTAATTTTTTGTATTTATTAATTTTTTTACATTTTTGATTAGTAATATGCATTGCTAAGAACTTCATTTGTACAACTTTAAAGGTGATTTTCTCACTATTTTGAATTTTATTTATTTATTTATGCACCCTCAGATTCCAGATTTTCAATCACAACCAAATATTGTCCTATCCGAACAAAATATTCATCAATGGAAAGCTTACTTATAAATTTTTCAGATGCACTATAAATCTAGATTTCGAGACAATGTTCCCACACAATGTTGTAATTCAGGCCATGCAAAGTAAATCGCTAGCGTTTAAATGTGTTCTCCTCCACTTAGTGTGGCCAATACTATTCAGACCTGCTAGAGTATATTATAATATCCATGGACCACGAGTTCTGCACCCAAATGGGGAGTTTATTTGGTGGGGAATTCTGGATGGTCAAGGTCATCTTCACACGGCTTGCCTGAATTCCCTGCTTGAAGATTCCTGAGTGCTAGTTACTAAAGTAGCAAAGTGTTGGCATGTATCAGGCCCTCCTAATAAAAGCTCCATTGATTGGCCGCTCCACAGGATTAGCTAAAAGATCCCTCTGTGTTTCAATGTGCACATTGTCTCCAGAATTTGCTCAAAGGAAGGCACTGAGTCCCCAGTGCAAGAGCTGTTTACCCCAAGCTCAGTGGTCCTAGACCTCTTCTCCATTGGGAAGCACTTCCAAATCCTGACGACTAGATCATAAATGCATTGCTGAGGAAGAAAGCAGGAAAAAGGGAAATCAAAAAGGCCCTTTAGTGCACTAGCTTTCCTCACAGAGCAACATTCACTGACATATCCTGTAATCTCCTGCATCAGCAGTGGTTTGAGGTGCTTCACAACACACCTTGTTGTTACATACCTTTCTGATCTCGATGTTCCTCATATAATCCAACCGATCCTTGCCCCTCTCAGCTGGAGAAGCCCCCAGAGAATCGGATCTGTTTTCTGTAATTACTTGTCTGCGAAAAAAAAAAAAAAAAATCTTGCAAACATCGCCTCTGCAAATTTCTGATCTTCCCCATTCAACCCCACAAAAAACCTCTACATCAATCTTTTCACAGGGGCTGCAGTGTCATCTGCGCTCTTTATAATGAGGCTTTCATCCTCTGCGAGCGTCTAGCAATTAGGATGCAGGTAGTTACGTAATGGCAGAACAACAAATGCTCAAAGCTGCCTCCAGAGCAGCCTCAACATGTGATCCTTTCTTTTTTTTCTGACAGGAGTCATCGAAATGAAAAGAAAAAATGGCAAAGTGAGGCTGTCTTGACAGGAACCTGGGGAGAGGCACGCTGCTAGTGTGCTGGATATGCAAGATGTTTTTTTTTTTTTTTTTTTTATCACCGTGACGTATCGGTGTCAAATGCTTCGGTGAAGGCGATAATTTGGTGTATGACTGAACTCAGTGTAGAAAAGACATGGAACCTTGTCATGTTACGCTCTGAGGTTTGTGCAACAGGGCTGTAATATTTGTGCAGCACCTGCTCTTCACAACAGCTTTGTGAGTTGTAGTGAAGATATACTTTATTTATGCTATAAAATATAATATTAAGGGATTGTGCATGGAGAGGCAGTCTCACAGATGGCTCTTAATCGGATTGCAGGTCATAAAACAATGCTAAATACAAATAAAAAATGCAATTACTTGATTGTGCATTGTGAGGTAGGAAAATAAATCAGCTTTTAAAATGGAGGATTTGAAATTATTTTAGATTATAATGCAAACAAGATCTGTATAACGGTATAACATATTGCTTGCATAAAATGCATATATACAATATATTGCCCATATCGCATATAATATACAGAAAGAAAGAAAGAAAGAAAGAAAGAAAGAAAAATAAAATTATTATTATTATTATTATTATTATTATTATTATTATTATTATTATTATTATTATTATTATTATTATTATGGTTTTTAATGGTTTTGCAATTATAATACAATGTAATTTATTTGCTATAAACTATAAATCATCAATGAAATGGTAGAAAACTTGTAGAAGATTGTATACAACATGTTTCTAAGCAAAGTTTTGATCGAATGTTGATCTTTGAGAGGCCATAAAAATGTGGGTATTAAATGTGATATTTTAATAGTGTTAAAATATGACTCACATTTGCCCTACATTTGGTTCTTAGCTTTTCTTTACACTGATATTGCATCACACTTGTCATTTTGACAGATCATGTTTCAGAAGCCTATTTGATAAGCCAAAAGTTGCTTATGTACAAATAAACGTCCTATAAGCTTCCTTCTCAAACTAAGCTCATCTGGAGCTGAGCATTCCCTGGTGACTGGGTATACTGAGATACAATGTCTTTCCCATCCACAGTCTAGCTTCATTTTCCAAGTTAAGAGCCTGTAGAACAACGATTCCAGTGTGTGAAAGAAGCCCACAACATTGCATGTGTTGCATCAGTATAAAGACATTCCACATTTTATGCTTTCACATTTTTGTCTTGGGTCAAGAGCTCTCAGAAAAGAAACCAACACAAAACATCTACATGATAGATTTAAAACAGCATACTGCAATGGCATTATTCTATAGGATATTTCCTGAAAATCTTTCCACTCCATAGAACTCAAATCATAAATTCCAGAAATTGAAAAACGATAATAATTAAATGTATATTAAGCAACTGAAACAAGCTAATTTTAAACTTTAACTAAATCAATCTACCTATATACAATAATTTTAATAATCAAAATGCATGTTCAATCAATTGAATTCCTAAAATTAAAACTAACAAACAAACAAAATCATTATAATTGATAGTTTATTAATTTAATATTAATTTAATAATGTAATATGAACAATACACTAATAATTAATCATTACACATAATTGAATATATGTAGTAAATAAAACTCACTGTTCTTTAACACACACAATCAGTTGTGTTTTTAAAAAAAATACAGACACTACTTCATATTCCAAATTTTATTTATTGTACAGGCCTACTTCTGATTTATTTAAAATTGTAATATTTTCGTGACATTCATGGCAATGTGGAAATGACAGGGCCCTGATATAATATAATATAATATAATATAATATAATATAATATAATATAATATAATATAATATAATATAATATAATATAATATAATATAATATAATATAATATAATATAATATAATATAATATAATTCAGAATGCAGGAGCATGACTGGTCTTCATCTAGTCCAAAATGAGTCCATGTTACACCTCTCTTAATTCAATTCAAGTTTATTTGTATAGCGCTTTTTACAATACAAATCGTTACAAAGCAACTTTACAGAAAATTATGTTTCTACAATATTTACATGATGCATTCACACATTTAGCAATAATTGTTAGTTCTGTTTGTTGATTCAAGGTTAGCATCATCTGGGGTCCTCTGAGGGTCAGCATCATCTCTTCTCAGGTGTTCTGGATCCAGACTGGAGCTTGTGTAAATCCTAGTAACGCAAAACATAGAAACAAAATAGAGACATCATTAGCATAGCTGCTGATCCTACAAAGTAAAATTACTTTAACTCAAGCTAATGAATAAAAATGCACATTTGATCAGATGCAACTACAATTTAAGAGATACATTATTTGAATGCTTGGCGAAAGAGATGCGTTTTTAATCTAGATTTAAACAGAGAGAGTGTGTCTGAACCCCGGACATTATCAGGAAGGCTATTCCAGAGTTTGGGAGCCAAATTCTTGCACTGGCTACCAGCTGTGACTCACATCAAGTTCAGGACATTGATGCTTGCATATAGAACAGCAACAGGCTCAGCACAAACTCACATCCCCTTTAGAAGTTTGAGATCCGCTAGTGAGCAACGCCTCATGGGACCATCACAGAGAGGCTCAAAATCACTTTCTAGAACATTCTCATTCACCATTCCTGAATGATGGAATGATCTTCCCATCCCTATCCGGAATTCTGAATCCCTGGCAATTTCCAAGCGACAGCTGAAAACTCACCTCACCTCACCTATAATTTAATATTACATCCTTAAAAAAAAAAAAAAGAAAAAAAAGAAAGAAAAAAAACATGCTGCCAATTGTATTGTTTTCTTCACCAACAAATAATGTCTAATGTTAATATGAAATCAGACATATTTATTGGTATTCACAAATAACTAATCAAGTTTAAGCATCAATGTCTGTGGACCTATGTCCAGATAACTCTGCTGGGGATGTGTTTTTTCAGTGCAGGATGTCTCTCATAGGTCATGCGTATCAGATATCCTCTTTCTGACATGCTGTTGTTTAATCAGGCATTCCACACCATCACTTTCTGATTGGCCAGTTCCACTATGCGCTCGCAGCTGTGAGAGAATTCCTCCCTAAACGCCCGAGAGGACGAGATGAAAATTACATGCAGGTTTTAATGCTACTCATTTTTTGCCAAAGTTGTTTATCTTAAACTGTCAATTTATTTATGTTATAGAGGCTTTAACAGCTTGTTTAAATACATGTTCAACAGCTTACCTAGAGGAACAAAATTCCTCTCAGGCCAGACAGGTACCTGACACTGATTCCCCTTTGGACGAGGTACAACAGAGAAATGCTTTTAGTCTGAAAAGCTTTTTTATTTGAAACCACTTTGTCTAAGCTTCCACCAAAGATTTACAAATACATCAGTGTTTCATAGAAGGACAAGGGAGAAACAGTGTGAGGGTAGACAGTTGGCACCAGCACACAAAAGCCTGAATATACCCACAGGGTCCACCCATTCCCCAAGAATAATGACGGTGTTGGCGAGAGGACTGTACGTCTGAAATAACAGTTATTGAATAGGAATCCACGGGCTATCGGTCCTTCTTTTTGCCCACATCCCTGCTTCCTCTTTCACTAAAGGCCTTATTAATTCGGTGGGAAGCCATAGCTCAGCTGTGCCACTTTTTCTTTCTGTAAAACAAAAAAAAAGAAAGTTTCTATTTACTGAGGATTGACGATAATGTACCACTCTGGCCCTGTCTTCAGCAAAGTGGAAACTTTAAGAGGGCTCGGCTGGACATGGAAATGTCTCCATTACAGAAGTTTTGCTTGATTGTAAATATATAGCAAATAATAATAATAATAATAATAATAATAATAATAATAATAATAATAATAATAATAAATACATTAAAATATTATTCAACAAGTATACATTTAAATGCAGTATATCATATATATTTCTAAAATAAAAAAAATAAAATATATATATATATATATATATATATATATATATATATATATATATATATATATATATATATATATATATATATATAGTAACAGTACTACATAGCACATAGATATTCAACTCTGTTATTGTTATTTAAGTTTTTGTGAGATTAGTATTATTACTCAAGAAAAAAATATAAATAAAATATAATTATATAAATAATTTAAAAGTAACAATCTGTCCAAAAGTAGACTGAACTGAAACCCTGCTAGGCTGTGTATCTGTTTAATATAATTTTCACATTTAATTTTAAGGCATTATTATTTTTATGTATGCATTTTTTTTTTTATCTTAATTGTACTTCTAGACTATTACAAAATCACAGTTGAAACTATTTAGCTGAAACATAATTTTGCAGTCTAAATCACTCTGAGACCTTTTGTGTAATGTATCAGAATTTGCCCTCCACCTATTCCTCTGAATCTTGAACCCCTTGAATTTTTCAAAAAGGCTTTTCATGAAATATTTATGTACGAACCACCTCTGATCTTGTACTGGAGCATGATTATTGTGCTAACAGCATGGAATTTTAACAGCCAATTACCACACTCCGTTTGGACTCCTGTAACTGGTACGTTGCAACACATTGGAGGAAAGCTGCACTTCTGCAGGCTTCTTGAATCTGATAAATCTTCCCATTACCTCCTTTAATTCACATGAAATAAATTAATGCAGTTAAGTGTGACTGGAAAGGGCTTCTGACGGAACTTTGATTGAAAATTAAGTGTGGGTGAGAAAAGAGGTTATCTCTGCACTGAGCGGGCATATTATTAAGGCCCAATCCTGGCATGAGAGATGTGCTTTGAAAGAGAAAGCTGACTTTATTAATTGCAGTGGCCCACTGTGTCTCCCGAGGTTTTACCCAGGTGCTTCTCTTGTGTGGTCCATCAACAGCAGTCTTCTCCATTGTCCAGGAGCGCTGGCTAATGAAGTATTTAATGAACTTGGGGTGCGTGCCACAGAGGAAAAATCAGCAGTGGTCAAGAATGCAGCAGAAATTGGCATGAAAACTGCCAGGAAAGCAGTGTGACTGACTGCTTGAGGTGTATAAAATTCCTCCCTAGAGACAAGAATGGAATATTAGACTATCTAGGAATGATGAATAAGCAAAACGCGACATGGCTTAAATGTAGTCATGGGGAAAGAGGGAATCTTTGCCAATATGAGAAGAAGCCACAGATATAGATTGTCCATTTGAATGATGATTTAATCTTGCATGCATAGTTTCATACCCACATTGAATTGTAAAGGCAGCTACAGTTTGCAATATAGCAATTCATAAAACTGATGACATTGCCTTGAATTGATGTGCACTTTTGTATCTGCACTAATCTTTTGATGCAGGATTTACCAATACTTCCACTGACGGCATTAAATTTTACGTATTCTGTGAAATTAGTTTTTTTTTAAAACTTAAATTATTTACCTACACTAAAGCTAACTGATATTGTTTTAAAAAAAAAAAAAAAAAAAAAAAAACATAAGATAAATGTATCGTTAAAACACATTTGCAAGCTTTCTTTTACAAGTCTTTGAACTCTTTTATCAGTATTTGGTCTTGTACTCTGCATCGGAGGTGCTTTACCAGGGTAGCTACCAAGCAAGTTTACCAAGTAAGACAATCCATGCATATTAGTTTACAAATAATGCATAATAGTACAATTGTTTGAGGTCATAACATGGTATTGTGCAAAGGAAGATGACAGATCATTTTCTCCATAATCATAATTTGTGAGGATAAATGTAAATATTTTGGTGGTTTTACTGCCTCTAGTGTTCATTTTATCTTTAAACTGCAGTAGATTGTATGTATTAGCATGCTTTTGGAGAATTGCCAAACCCTATTACCCAGAACACACTTGAAACAGCATAGTGATAAAACAGAAAAACCTTCCAACAACACCTTAGCTTCAACATGGTTTTGCAAAAGCAAGCACCCTTCATATTTTCTTGTAAATATCTGTACATGTATATTATTATCTCTAAGTAATACTATTAACTTCAGCATGTTTTGGCTTCACAAAATGTAGCTACATTGCAACAGAGTGCACAAACTGCAGTTGAATTGTTGAAGTGTTAGTCTTATCAGCTTCCTCCCAGGCCTGTTTACTTGGGTGTTAATAAATCTGTTGTTCCTGTGATAAACAAATACTGAGGTGCATTTAAAAGTCTACACCTTGTCTCAATCATGTTAAAAACTTATTACATAACCAAGTAGCCTAATGAATAATGAGTGGATATGTATTAAATCACTTCACTTCTGTATTTTTCTCCATTGTAGCAACATTCACCACAAAGGCGAGGAGCTTTCTTTGGTTGTGGTGGTTTGAGGCTCAATGGTTCAATAGCCTGGAAGGAGCATCCCAGAAGGATGACGAATCCTACCTGCCACTTCTTACAGGAGTTCAGATGAATATTTAGCAAGCTAAGCTGCTTGGAAAATCCAGGACAAGGATGATCCTTTACTTCCAGGAGCAAACCTCCATAACCAATTCCACTAAATCCATCAATGACTCCATGAGGTTCCATTTATTGCTTGCAAAAGATTAGTTCACCCAAAAATGGACATTCGGTCATCATTTACTCACCTCCCAAGTCTATACAAATGTACATGACTTTTTTCTTCTGTGGAACACGAGTACAGAAAATATTTGCTATTTTCCATATTCTTGGTTTAATTTTTTTTTATTTAAGGTTTAAAAAGCCCTCCGAAACACCATGAGTTTCAAAAATGTATTCTTATGATTTGTGCACTATATTTTAGTCATATGCATCATTTTTTAGCATACTTTTATGTGCTTGTATGTCCATTTTGAAAGCTTCAGGCCAGTGTTGGGTCTCGATCCACCTTGCCGAGTCTTAATTTCGCTGAGTTTAAGTGGTAGACGTTCATTAATATATTTTTATTTTAATATTAATTTTATGTTGTTACTTTATTTTACATCCATTACATGGATTCTTCTGTACTCTAAACAAATGTCTGTCCAGAATATCAGGTTCCACCCGAGACTTTCCAAGTCCAAGTTCATTCACAATTGCAGTCTGAGACCGAGCCCTGAGTCCAAGTAACTCTGCTTCAGGCCCAATTCACTTTACAATGCACAAGCAAAATAACAACAGTCACAGTCTTTTTCTTTGTTTCTTTTTTTTTTTTTTTTATGTTAACAGTCAGATTTTACTAATAGCTTGTAGAACCTCGTGTTGTTGTAAATTGTTAACTATATTAATGAGTGACTGTGTGAGTAATTACTTGCAAAGACTAATTAGCTCTCACCTGATGATGACTATAGTGTCTGCTGTGTTACTGAGTTCAATTAAATCCAATTCCAAAAACAAATATATGCCACAGTCTTCAAATAGCTTTGCGAGAAGACTGAGATAACACATTTGAAATGTATTCACAATTTCCAAAGAGCACACAATAATATTTATACATTTTTACTATTGTTTTGACACCTAATGTTTCTGCACCATTAAAAAATAAAAAAATATTAAAAAAAACATTACTTGCTAACTATTGGAACCTAGCACATCTCAGAAATCGTATTATTCATTCTGAAATAGAACATTTTACAAACAAACAAGCCAGTACAGTGCAGAAATGGGTTTTTCTGCAATCTGTTGGGTGTGAAACTCACTAAGCTTCATCCAAACAAAGCCAAACTGAGCCCATTTGGCATTGATGTAATAATCACAAAAACAAGAATTATCCACACATCCAAATCAAGAAGTATTAAATACCTGATACTTAATAACATAATTGAGAATGGTCCTTTCACTGGTTTCCCAATTCTATATTATTTTCTTTCCTAAAATTTTGGCCATATAAATAAACTGTCACTTTCCTTGTTGAGGCAAGACATATTCTCTGAAAGCAAGTCTTAACTTTTATATTTTTACATTTGATTGTTTTTTCCCCCTTCTACTTTGTCTTCCTCTGACCATGAAACTCACTCCTAAAAATAAATAAACAAAGAAAAATGCAATGTGTCATAGGCAGGATATAAGTCTACTTAATTAAATTAACTTAGCATTTTCCATTACTTATTTTCATAATTCTATTCTATTCTATTCTATTCTATTCTATTCTATTCTATTCTATTCTATTCTCCAATTCATTAAAAGTGTTTCTTTGAACTGATAAAATCTATTTTGACTGATATTATTGAAGTTTTATCTTTGTGTTGTGGCAGAGTAGTAGTGAACATTTCGGTAATAAAGTTCCATTAGTTAAAGTTAGTTAACTACTTTAGTCAACATGAACTAAACAAGAACAATCCTTCTACAGCTTTTATTAATCTTAGTTAATGTTCATTTCAACATTTCCCAATGCATTATTCAAATCAAAAGTTTCCCTTGTTAGCATTAGTTAATGCACAAGTGTTAGCATGAACTAACAATGAATAACTGTATTTTCATTAACCACGATTAACAAAGATTAATAATTATATATATAATATTGTTCATTGTTTGTTCATGTTAATTAAAACATTAACTAACATTAAATAATGGAACTTTATTCTAAAATGTTTCCAACATTTCTATAGTTTGCCATTATAAATACACATTTGTTTTCTTTTTTGGGGGCATTTTGTCAAATAAATTTTGTCTCTCACAGAAGAAACACAATTATAGAAGGTTGGAAAAACATAAAGTGAGTCAATGATGACAACATTGATATTCTTTGGGTAATTTTACCCCTTTAAAAGAGTATCAGTCAAATGTGTAGCTTAAATAGACGACAGGCTCTGTCTTTATTTCAGCTCTGGGCTTTAGGAAATCATGAGGGATTAAAGGGGATGGTTAACCGTTCTTGAGCTGAGAGAGGCATGAGTCTGCCTGAGCTTTAGCTTTAGCCTTTATTTGCTCTTCAGCCTAATCTCACTAAATGAATTGTGGGCCGTCTCACCATCAGAGCAGCTGAGACATGCTGATGCAGTAAACACTCTCTTTAACATGATTATGCCATTTTTGGTTCTTGGTGAATTGTTTTTGTTTGGCCTTCATTTTTCATTTTGCTAGGGTCTCTCTCAGATGTATTAATATCTGACTGCCCCCTTGTGGATGAAACTGACATTATTTACCAATAATAACGTAATAATATAGCTACATTTACATGAATATGTATTTGTTATTTTTAGTTTTCTTTCTAACCCTATAGAAAGGGTTTGGTCCATTGCAAATATATAACAAATGCAAACATATAACTAACTTAAATGTTAGTTACTTAAACAGCTGTTGGATATTTGCATCAGTTACTCATTTCTCCATGAATAAAAAAAAAAAAACAAACAAAAAAAAAACACCAGTATTTCTAAAGTTTTTTATTAAGTGCAGCATTGAAACAAAATTGCATACAATATTTAGACTTGCTTTCAGAGAATATATCTTGATTAAGAAAATGATGGAGTGTAACCCTGGACAAGTGCCATTGTGATTTTATGATTGAAATGACACTAACAGTAATTTTAATGACCATTGTTCATGCATCTTCAGAATCAATGATAATTAATTGGCCTGGACTCTTTGCCAGAAGCCCATTTATTTTATCGCATTGCTGTTTAACATCGCTCTTGCTACCCGCACTAACCTTCGTGTTTTAAAACTATGACAAGTAGCACAAAGCTACGTGTATGCAGCTGAAATCCTATTATTTTTCCTGCCATCAAACACTTTCTTCTTCTACCACCTAAAATATCAAATGACTTGACACTGAAACGTCTGTTCTCAAAATGCACTTTGATCTGGAGTCAGCAGAGGAGAGCACTGGCTTTTGAATAAGGTAGAGAACAGTATAAATTCAAGTAAAAGCATGCTTTACCTAGGGTGAGTCAGCAACCGGCAGGTTCACAGATTCCATCGCTGTGCCTTTGATCAATTTCTCCAGGCAGACCTCCTCTACTATTTACCACACACATAACAGACCACAGCGCAATTCTAAACACATTCAACACTCATTGATGTAGAGGATTTACGTTTCTTCTTATTCTTCTGCTGCTGCTTCTTGCTCTTCTTCTTCTTGCCATGAGACTGACTCTTTGTATGAAACTCCACTGTCAAGAAGTGAGCTTTATTATATTGAATGTGAATCTTAAAAGTATTTTAAAAGCTGTACTTGGCAATGATGTAATATTAATGAAGTAAAAGCCCTCTTAGGTGTACTTGAAGAGAGTATACTTTCATGACTATGAAAGTGCACTTAAAGTATTTAAAGTACATTTTAAATCAGCATATCTTAACAATGTTTTGTCATATTTAGAAAATATCTTTCATATGCTTTATTAGAGCACATGTGTTGTACTTGATAATAACTTTGACTTGTAATTTAAGATAGAATGCAATTAATGAAAGAATATAAAACAATAAAACCATGACATATTGTTCAGGTCAATAGGAAAATAAAAATAAATAATAGTTATCAGGTTACTTACACAGCTGATTGATTATATTAATAATTGCCCCCAACCCTGAAAAAAACAAAAAACAAAAAAAAACAAAAGTATTACAACTGAGTCATTATTTAATTATATACACTGTAATTTTTATATATTTCTAGTACAACAATCTAAACAATGGATGATGTCAGTTTCCACTTCTTGGTATTTTTGCTTTTTTTCATCATTTTCGATCATTTTTGTAACTCCATAATTGCTTGGAACAGACAGAACACACTATATTTTCACAATTTTGGGGTGATTCAAATGGTGGAGATAATCAAACAACATATAAATGAACAAATACCTTTGTAAATACCTTCAGGATATAGTCATGAATAAAAATGTAAAGTTTGGTGTATGTAAGTGCTATTGAAGTGGGGATTTGTGGCTTGATTTAAGAGAAATAACTAATTTTGAGAAAACTGCCTTTAAAAATATGTATTATGAATTAAATATATTGACACAGATAGATAGTTCTAGAAAAGAAAGTGTATTTTTTTTTTATGTTTGCATGCACTGGTCTGAAAAAAAAATTAAAGAAAAAACACTTTATGAAACACCAAAAAGCCCAAAATCTCCAACTTGACAGGTGCATGAAAAAAAAAAAGACAGAAAAAAATAAAGTTTTTGCCTGCAGTGTCTCCCCTTAAACTAATCAATTCCCATTTGACTGATATTAGTGCAGGTGTATTGAAGTGTAATTGAAGTTACTGAAGTGTTGTCACAAAGTAGGCAGCACAATTTGGCCCCAGGAAACACATATTACAGTGTTCTCAACACATTGTAGAGAACAATACAATAAAATGAAACCACAATACAGTTGCTACAGTGAGTCTCTAGAGTTTGCACATCAATCAGAAAATCTTAAAATTGGACATTTCATTTTATTGTATTTATGTTTTATATCTGGGTTCTCTAAGACTGTAAACCAATATGATGTATGATGGGCTTATGAAGAATATAATGGAAAGAAAATGACATTTTTATAATAAACAGTTTTAATAGTTATCACGTTCAACAACAACAATAATACTATATGAGATAGATAGATAGACAGACAGACAGACAGACAGATAGACAGATAGATAGATAGATAGATAGATAGATAGATAGATAGATAGATAGATAGATAGATAGATAGATAGATAGATAGATAGATAGATAGATAGATAGATAGATAGATAGATAGATAGAAACAAACTAAGAGGTTTTGGAAGTTGTGGTATACACACACTTTGTGGTTTGTTGATTTCAGGTGAAAGCATTTGTGAATAGACGTTTACAAGTACCCATTATAAAGCAGCAGAAAGAACGATTGGTTGCACTTCTGTCCTATCGTCGTGACTCCACGATAAGCTTTGCTCGCGGTGTAGCTGTATACCGTCTCTAGGGATGTAAACCCACACACTATAGACACGTGTAAGCAAAATTACAGAACATTTTCCTTTCAGCTTATCTGAACCCACACAGAGATAAGCAGTCCCAGAGAGATGTGACCTGATGCACCTGCAAAAGCATTTCTCAAAAGATTGGAATTTCATTTCTAATCTGTTTTGTGCTGGCTGAGGCTCAAAACAATTAGAGTTCACTCCAGTACAGGTCACATGGTCACAGGTTTCTTGGGCCCACTTTATAATGGATGTCTTTGTATCAACTCTAACATTTATTGCAGCATTGTACTTGCAAATATGCATCCTAATGAACACCCTAGTTTTAAAAAAAAAATAATACCTTTACAATAACACTTTTTAGACTATTTGCATTTTTATTTGCTGTATCTCATTCTCATTCATATAAACGGTGAGAGCGGAGCAAGAAGCAGCTGTGAGAAATGCAGGTGATGAGTTCTTTAGATCTTATAAATGTTTATTTGGAGACTCTCAGTCATCCTAGCCCTACCTTTAATGCGAACTACAACCGTAGGAGCAAATCTTATGAGTTTTGCAAAATACTGCAGAATGTAATTGGCCATAATGTAAGTAATATGGCTTAATGGGTGGGTAAAGTGTAATATTTATCACACATTTTTCATCAATGAAAGAAAGAAAGAAAGAAAGAAAGAAAGAAAGAAAGAAAGAAAGAAAGAAAGAAAGAAAGAAAGAAAGAAAGAAAGAAAGAGAGAAAGAAAGAAAGAAATATACAGTGCCCTCTGCTCTTATTGGCACTCTCCTCTTCACTGTGCATTAGGACAATATAGAAGTATGTCCTCTTCCAGGCAGATTTGTAACATCTTTAGTTGATGGGAAACCCCTTTATTATTGCCCTGATGGTGGAAATGGGTATCTTCAAAGCTTTAGCTCTTGTGAAGCTCAACAATCTCGTTCTGCAAATCAGAACTATATTCTTTGGTTTTACTCCTTGTGATGGATGATTAGGGGTGTTTGGTCTTTGTGTTCCTCATATGTATAATCGTGTGGAACAGGAAGTCATGGCTGGACAATTGCATGCTCCTAGTCACCCTGGTGTGCCAAAGAATGAAAATATCAGTGGTAATATACTTCAAAGATATTTTACTCAAAATAATTTCTAGGGGTGTAAATAATTGTGGCCAACATGCATTGCAGAAAAACAATTATTTCATCCTGAGAGTTTTTACCCATTTCCATTTCCAATTGTTTTTTTTGTTTTTTTTTTGTTTTTTTTTTATGAATGATCAAAAAGAGATATATATATATATATATATATATATATATATATATATATATATATATATATATATATATATATATATATATATATATATATATATATACGTACATGTGTAAAGTGGCAAAGACTCAAATGTTATGCTATAAACAAGTGCACCGCATTATCTTTCATTACTAGAGTGCATTTTAACATAAAAAGTGTCACATGAGTCGCACTCACTTAGCATTAGTGCCACATGCATGTGCAGATGAAGAGGCCACATCATCCTTGAACGAGTCACAAGTCTCATACCGCTAAGTCAAGACAGACTTCATTTCCACCACATTAAAGCGAAGAGATATACACAGATAGCAGTTGTCACTTTCATTATCTGGGGTTGTCACTCAAAATGGCAGCTCTCTCTCCCCAGTTCCTCTCTCTGAGGATGAGAGGAGTCAAGGGTGCTGGAGAAGAAGGCAGCGATTGAAAACTAATAGCAGTGTTTTAGAGGAAGAAGGAAGAGAGTGTCAGAGTGATATGAACCCATCTCCTCTTCATACAAATGCATGAGTTGTCTCATAGACAGATGCAGCTTTACTCATACCCCCAGTTAAGGCTCTGGGCTCTGAAGCGCATGTGAACAGTTTCCACTCTTTTTCACTGAATTAAATTTGTTGAATTTGGATGCTGATGGATTCAGATTCCTTTGATGATGCTGTGGAATTTGTGACGAGAGTGGCCACCTTCTGAACTGTGCAGTGACAGCAGTCAGCAATCTGTCATAATAATCAGGACGAGACGTGTGACAAGAATACATAATTCCTCTGTTCTGAGAAGAACTCTGTTTATGGAAAGATAAAAGCTCTATAAAAATTTGCTCTTTTATTTGTTGATTTAGCTTTGACTTTCATACCAAGTTTAAAGTTAAAGCCATGTGCTTTTCAGATTTTTAGGTCAGATATAAGATTATTTAAAAAAAAAAAATCCCGCTAAAAAAGTAATCTGTAAATGGAGTAAAGCTTCAACTTCTTCTTCTTCTTCTTCTTCTTCTTCTTCTTCTTCTTCTTCTTATTATTATTATTATTATTATTATTATTATTATTACTATTGTTGTTGTTGTTGTCCTTGTCAATTTGCACTCGTGAATTGGGGCACAAAGTATGTTACACATTGAATTATTTATTGTGTATCAAGGACACAAAAAAAGAAAAAAGCATCAATTTAACCCAGTGTCAGAGGAAAGTAAAATAAGTTTTGGCTTGACTCAAGGCAAAGTCGAGTTTTGCAAGTTAATCCCTTTTGGGGACTCGCTGGCTCTTTAGTGCCCTGTAAAAACAACAAATATGAGAGACACTTGGGAGAGGACTTGCAGTCCCTGCAGGATTTCACTGAGAGTGGGTTTCTCTGCTACACTGGTCACCTATAACTGCACCGTGTTAATCCATTCCCTGACTCATCCTCTATTGAAGGGCATCTTCGCTCTGTCTTTTAAAGGAACAGTTCACTTAAAAAAATCTACATTTAGACTTTTTTGTTCACTAAGATTACGATGTACAAAGGAGCGGGTCTTGGAGTAGGTGAAGCATATTCAAATACACACAGATTGGGCATTAGATTTCATGATTAAATAATAAATTAAAGATAATGTGAGCAGAGATCTAGATTTAAAGGATGTGGTTGTTTCAGGTATTGAAAAGATGGTAGGCTACTAGATTTGAGGAGATGATGTTCAGAGCATATGAAATATTAGCTGGAGAAGTCAGTGTTGTTTCTTTATAATGATAGATATGACCCGTAGGAAGAAATTGAGGCAGTGGTGTTCCGTCCTGCTTTTTAGCACTCTCAGTCCTGGTGTCCGCTGAGAGGATAAATGCTGAAACACACAGTGTCCCAGGTGCAAGCAATCTGACATGATTTCTGAAGCCTTATTCCTCATTCTGAAAGAGTAAAGAGTCTGCGAGGGATAGGAACTGGTGGATTTATTTATTTATTTATTTATTTAAATTCATTCAATGACTAAAAATAACAATAAACTAACAGTAATGATAAAACAACTACAAAATAATAATAATAATAATAATAATAATAATAATAATAATAATAATAATAATAATAATAATAATAATTAATTAATTAAATTAAGTCAGCAAACAATAATCCTATAACAATGACGCCATAATTTCTTCATGGTGCAATGCATGCTGGTAACTCAAAAAAGCATTAACATTTTAAAATATGAAAGTCTTTGTTCAGACAACTGTGTTTGACAACATTTGAGGTAATTTTATTGATCTGACAAATGTTTTTATGTAGTTTCAAGAAATTAGATTTTCTTTCTTTTTTCTTTTTTTTTCTTTTAGAAAAGTTTCATAAACTGGAAAACCTATGGAAGTTCTAAGCGGCCATGCATTATATATATTTTTTTTTTTCCTTTTTGTTTTTCTCTTTATAACGACTTAATTTTCTCGTTATCTCAACATAACAAAAGTTGTTTTCTCGTTATAACGACTTATTTTTCTCGTTATCTCAACATAACGAAAGTTTTTTTTTTTTTTTTTATAACCTTTTTCTATTTTGATATATTGTATAATATATTATAATTAAATTACATTATTTATATGTTATGATCTATCAAATAAATGATGTCTGTGAGAGAATTAAAGAAAAAAGAAAAATATTAACCTTAAACTTTTGATCAACAGTGTAGCTTCAGATTTTTGAGAGCGATAAAATGTCAATAAATTGCAAACATAAAATTACTAACATAAATTCCTTTAAATTTCAACCCCCCAGAATGACACTGAATAATTCACACACTGGTTGTAGTTTTAAAAATCAATGGAGATGTGTGCAGATTTTGTGAGAGTTCTTGTTTGGCCAGATCAATGTCTGTTCTGTTGATAAACATTCCCCAAAGAAAGAGAGTATATGTGTGTTTAAAAAAATAAAATAAAATAAAAATAAAATAAAATAATATATATATATATATATATATATATATATATATATATATATATATATATATATATATATATATATATATATATATATATATGTGTGTGTGTGTGTGTGTGTGTGTGTGTGTGTGTGTGTGTGTGTGTGTGTGTGTGTGTGTGTGTGTGTGTGTGTGTGTGTTTCAGAAAACAGTATTTCACTTTTGCTAATGCATTCAACAACATTCATATCATCCTTGAGGCAACTCAATATTTACAAATAATTAATCATATGCAACCATTTCCTGAATGTGAAAGTAACTTCTCAGCATAATGTGACATAGTTACACAATCAGATTCACTGACTTATAATTAAATTTCTTTGCATCAACTGTTTGGCAATACTGAGGAAAGGGCTAAATGATGGATAGCTCATTAGTGTAAGTCTGAGCTCTGAGCCGGGGGTTGAAGGTCAGCGCGTTAGTAATGATTTTATGAGTCATCACAGTGTGAAACGTGTGTAGTCGCACCACTGTGAGACAGCTTGTGCTGCTGTCACCAGTCCTGCTTCACTCACTGACAGCACTGTCTAAAAACAGCAGAGCTCCAAGCACTGAGGATTCTACAGTCTTCCACCACTAAAAAGTCAAATGATTGTTTCAGAGCATCACTTCAGAAAGGCTGATTCAGATGTTTACATTATGCATTAGCAATAAAATATACCATTTAACACTACCTTCTTTCATTTATATAACACTTTTAACAATGCAGATTGTGTCAAAGCACTGTACAACTTTAGATTGTGTGTCATTTATGCAAAATTACAATGGTAAACACTCAATTTCAGTTAAAGGCAGTTCATCGTTGAATTCAGTGATGTGATCATCCATCTCAGTTCAGTTTAAATAGTATCTGTTCAATCAAGTCGATGAAATTGATATTAAGTGTCCCCAACTAAGCAATAAGAGGCAACAGAGGCAAGGAACCAAACTCCATCGGTGACAGAATGGAGAAAGAAAGTTGGGGGCCAGATCTCCTCTGGCCAGACAAAACCAATAGTTCAGTTACAGGCTGCAGCAAAGTCAGATTGTGCAGAAGACTCATCTGGTCCCTGTGGTCTTGTCCCGGTGGCCATCTAGGAGACAAGGTTTTGACTGTGGATCTGTCTCTGGGGCTCATCTAGTTGTCCTGGTCTCCACTGACATTCATGGCTGTTGAGGTCATTTATAGGTCCTAATCCACCATCTAGGCTGGATACGTACCAAAGAATGCAGAGTGGCTAAATGATTTTACTATGCTTGAAAAATCTAATTATGTTTAGAAATTATATTAAATGAAAATAAAAAAGCAAAGTGACGTGACATTCAGTCAAGTACGGTGACCCATACTCAGAATTTGTGCTCTGCATTTAACCCATCCAAAGTGCACACACACACATAGCAGTGAACACACATACACGAAGCAGTGGGCAGCCAATAATGATGCATCGCCCGGGGAGCAGTTGGGGGTTCAATGCCTTGCTCAAGGGCACCTAAGTCATGTTATTGACAGTCTGAGATTCAAACCCACAACCCTAGGGTTAGGAGTCAAACTCTCTAACCACTAGGCCACGACTTCCTCTACTAGTAAACTAGTAAGCATTCTAGTAACTAGAATAATAGTTTTAGCATGGATGTGCATGTGCCCTGTCCATGTGCAGAAACGTCTAAGGTTACGTATGTAACCCTGGTTCCTCGAAGGAACGAGACGCTGCGTCGAGAACGATTGGGGAACGCCCCCAGCGTGGCGTCTCTGAATCATGTGTGTAATCAGTCCAATGGATGGGCGAGACGTCATAGGCGGGTGACGTCAGAGACCTGGAAGCATAAAAGCCGGAGAAACACAGCCGGCACCAGCCTCAAAGGATGAAGCAAGCGCCGGCCAGAGATGCCGGAAGTGTGGCACTGTGACGCAGCGTCTCGTTCCTTCGAGGAACCAGGGTTACATACGTAACCTTAGACGTTCCTCTTCAGGAACTCGAGCTGCGTCGAGAACGATTGGGGAACGAGAATGCCCACGCCGCCAGACTTACAAATCTCTGCCAGTGTGGGAAACTGCACAACTAGGGAACAGAGGGGCCAGGAGCGGCTCGTAAATCTAGACCGTAAAATCTTACAAAGGTCAAGGGCGTGGACCACCCCGCAGGCTCACAGATATCATGCATAGAGACACCTGCTAGGAAGGCCTTGGAGGCCCCAACACTTCTAGTGGAGTGAGCCTTGACCCTCAGGGGGGAGGGGAGGTCAGAGGACTCATATGCAAGAGAAATAGCATCTACTATCCACCGGCTGAGGGTCTGTTTAGTAGCAGGAAGACCTCTCTTAGGGGGACCATAACAAACAAACAACTGGTCCGCCCTTCTCCACAGGGCAGCTCTGTGGATGTATGTGTCCAATGCTCGCACTGGACACATACAATTAAGCTTCTTCTGGTCTGGCTCCCCGAAGGGAGGAGGACTGAAGGCGTGGAGTACGACAGGCCGTGGTGTAGAGGAGGGAACCTTAGGGACATACCCTGCACGAGGGTAAAGGAAAGCTTTAGCCAGACCGGGCGCAAAGTCTATATAAGAAGGGGCCACAGAGAGGGCCTGCAGGTCCCCAACTCTCTTGAGAGAAGATATCGCCAACAAGAAGACAGTTTTAATAGAGAGAAGGCGATCGGAGATCTCCTCAATAGGCTCGAAGGGCGGCCTACAGAAAGCTTCTAACACCACGGCCAGGTCCCATGTGGGGACACGAGAACGTACTGGAGGCCTCAGCCTCAGCGCACCGCGGAGGAAACGTGTAACAAGAGGGTGTCTGCCCACTGACTGGCCACCGAGAGGGGCGTGGTAGGCCGCAATGGCCGCCACGTAGACCTTCAGGGTGGAGTGGGTCAACCCTGCGGAGAAACGGGCCTGCAGGGACTCCAGCACTGTACCAATCGGGCAGTTAACTGGGTCGAGCTGGCGGTCTCCACACCAAGAAGTGAAAAGTTTCCACCTCAAGGCATACAGTTTCCTCGTAGAGGGAGCTCTGGATTGGAGGATGGTCTCAACAACCTCAGTTGAGAGACCGGAAGCTACTAGTTGTGCCCCCTCAGGGGCCACACCCATAACTTCCACAGCTCTGGGCGAGGGTGGACTATGGTGCCCTCCGCCTGTGAGAGGAGATCTCTCCTGACGGGAATCTCCCAGGGAGAGCCGTCTAGGAGGGAAATCAGGTCCGAGAACCACACTCGTCCCGGCCAGAACGGGGCTACTAACAGCAGCCGAACTCCGTCCCGGCGCACTCTCTCCAGAACTCCCGGGAGCAGAGCAATCGGGGGAAAGGCGTACAGACGAAGCCTCGGCCACGTCTGTACCATGGCGTCCAGCCCCAGTGGAGCTGGATGAGTCAGAGAGAACCAGAGGGGACAGTGCGATGTCACTCGAGTCGCAAACAGGTCCACCTGAGCCTGGCCAAAAACTCTCCAAATCTGCTTCACCACCTTGGTGTGAAGCCGCCATTCCCCGGGCCTCGGCCCCTGCCTTGACAGGATGTCTGCTCCCATATTCATATGCCCAGGAATGTGAACCGCTCTGAGCGAGAGAAATTTGTCCTGGGCCCACACAAGGATCTGGTACGCTAGTTTGTTTAGACGGCGTGAGCGCAGACCTCCTTGGTGGTTGATGTAAGAGACCACCGCTGTGTTGTCGGTGCGCACCAACACATGGTGACCTCTCAGGTCTGGGAGGAAAAATTTCAATGCTCGATAGACCGCTAGCATCTCTAGGCAATTGATGTGCCATGTCAGATGGCGACCACTCCACAGACCGCGGGCAGGGTGGCCACTCATGACCGCACCCCAGCCGGTGAGGGATGCGTCCGTCGCTAGCATCACGCGGTGACAAGGAGCTCCCAACACCGGGCCCTGAGACAAGAACCAAGGCTTCCTCCACATATCCAAGGCACGTAGGCAGCGCCGCGTGACCTTGATCGTGCGAAGTGGGTTTCCCCTCGGGGAGAACTGCTTGGTCTTGAGCCACCACTCTAGGGGTCTCATGTACAGCAGGCCAAGAGGTATCACGTTGGACGCAGCTGCCATCAGACCCAGCAGTTTTTGAAACCGCTTGACAGTGAGTGACTGGCCTTCTCTCACTCTCGCGACTGCGGCGAGGATCGACTCGATCCGAGCAGGTGACATGCGTGCCTGCATCGTGGTCGAATCCCACACCACGCCCAGATAAGTGGTTCTCTGTACTGGAGAAAGCACACTTTTCTGGGCGTTCAGTCTTAACCCCAGCTCTCTCATGTGGGCGAGAACGACATCTCGATGCTGAACCGCCATCTGCTCTGATTGAGCTAGGATCAACCAATCGTCGATATAGTTCAGTATGCGGATGCCCTGGAGTCGTAGCGGAGCCAGGGCTGCATCCAAACACTTCGTGAAAGTGCGGGGTGAGAGTGCAAGGCCAAAGGGAAGTACTCGATATTGGTACGCTTCGCCCCCGAAAGCAAACCTCAGAAACTTCCTGTATAGGGGAAGGATGGAGATATGGAAATATGCATCTTTTAGATCTATCGTGACAAAACCAGTCCTCGGACCTGATCTGAGACACAACCTGTTTGAGTGTGAGCATCCTGAACTTCAGTCGCTTGACTGAGCGGTTCACTAACCGCAGATCTAAAATGGGACGCAAGCCCCCATCCTTCTTTGGAACAATGAAGTACCGGCTGTAGAACCCTGACTCCCTCTCGTGAGGAGGGACCACCTCGATGGCCTCCTTCCTCAGAAGAGCGTGCACTTCCTGTTCCATAACCAGAGCCTGCTCGGGACCCACCAGCGTGGGTGAAACCCCGTTGAATCGAGGCGGAGGAGAACTAAACTGAATCGTGTAGCCTCTTTCTACAGTGTGCAGGACCCATTGAGATACATTTGGCAGTAGTTTCCACGCTGCTAAATAATCTACTAAGGGAGTCAGTCTCTCGAGACTGACCTCTGGTGTAATCAGAACGGCTAGCTCGGTGCCCTGTAACGGCGGACCGGCAGGAGACAACCGAACTAACCGCTCTAGAGACCTCCGCGGAGGCTGCGAGCCACTCAGCACCGCTACGTTTCTGGGCGGTAACTGGGCGTGGTGCTCGCGGGAGACCGCTGCGCCCTGTAACTCCGGCAGGGTTGGCAGAACGATTTCCTGAGGGCACTGAGGCGAGACGGACACCGTGTAATGCGGTGTAACCTGCTGCACCACAGAGGGGACTGCCCTCATAAGCCCCGGGCCAGTGGCGTCAGGGCTTATTGGCCAAAGACCTCTTAGCCTTAAGTACGGTCCGCAGATCCGGCTTAGACTTAGAGGCCCCCGACCCAGAGCGTCGTCTGGACCCACGGCTCCGCTTAGCTGGAGGAGCACGTGAGGCGACACTCTGTTTTTGTGCCTCCCTGTATGAGAAGCTGGTACTCGGCGAAGGCTGCCCCCGCCCGGCAGCCTCCGGATTTAGAGAGCGACGTGGGAGGAACCGCTGGAACGCCGCCGCCTGCTTGCGAGCCTCCTGGTACCTGTCGACGACAGAATTAACAGTGTCGCCGAACAGGCCCGAGGACATAAGCGGGGCGTCCATGAGACAAACCCTGTCCTTTTCTTTCATGTCAGACAGGGTGAGCCACAAATGTCTCTCTGCTGCTACCATAGCTGCCATGGACCGCCCAATAGCACAAGCGGTCTCTTTGGTAGCGCGTAGAGACAAATCAGCGGTCCTCCTGAGCTCCGTAATATCCTCAGATCTCACGTGCTCTTGCTCATCTAAATCTCTCAGCAGATCGGCTTGGTACGCCTGTAACACCGCCATGGTGTGCAGACACGCACCAGCCTGACCCGCTGACGAGTACCCCTTGCCCACCAGCGCTGATGTTGTGCGCAGCGGCTTGGAGGGCAGCGCCGGAGCCTTTAATGACGATGCCGCGCCGGGAGACAGATAGCTCGCGAGCGTCTGTTCAACCCGGGGCATCGCCTTATAACCGCGCTCATTCGTCCCCGCTACGCTGCCGTAGTGATCAGAAGCGGGGATGAAGACGCGGGCCGAGAAGGGTTTTTCCCACGATTTACACACCTCGGCGTGCAAATCGGGAAAAAAAGGCAGGCTTCGGCGCGGAGGTGGCGGCTTAGTTCGCAGAAAACGCTCATCAAGTTTACTTTTCTGCGGTTCAGCCTTTTTCTCGGCTGGCCAATCGATGTTTAACTTGGCTACAGCACGAGTAACCACCTCCAAAAGCTCCTCATACTGGGGCGATTGAGGGGGCGAATCCTCAGCGACATTCACCACATCAACCTCCTCGGAGGAAGATAGATGAAGCGCCGAGCCCGCTCCCCGGGGAGAAGTAGCGCCGGAGCGCGCTTCCGATCCCTGAGAGCGGGCGCTGGATCTGGCAGGTGAGGAAGAAGATAGGGACTCGCCCGTCTCCATTCCCTCTGCCAAATCCAACTGCGAACCCCACGAGCGAGATCGCCGCTCCGCCTCGGCAGAAGCGGGACCAGCGCCGCGGGGAACACTAGCGAAGGCTCCCTCGGTGAAGAGAGCCCTCCGGGAACGGAGAACATGCAGGGCAAGCCGCTCGCACTGCAGGCAGTCGCCGACTCTGCATGCTCCGCTCCCAGGCAAGCAACGCACAAACTGTGTGTATCCCCGCCTGAGATATAGCGAGGACAGGGAGGAACACACAGTCTGAAACGCTGCTTGCCTTCGCCCATTTTGTGTTTGGTCTTGGAGGGTGCTTTTGGCATACTTGGTATGACAAACAACACTAAATAAGACTCACAAACGTAAAGTTTCTTGAACAATACAGACACACAGAGAGCGCTTGCTGAAGACAAAAAGGCTGGTGCCGGCTGTGTTTCTCCGGCTTTTATGCTTCCTGGTCTCTGACGTCACCCGCCTATGACGTCTCGCCCATCCATTGGACTGATTACACACATGATTCAGAGACGCCACGCTGGGGGCGTTCCCCAATCGTTCTCGACGCAGCTCGAGTTCCTGAAGAGGAACTGAAGGCCATCAAATTTTAGTGAAAATTATCCAAATCACAGGTGGTGACTGACAACCTAAAAAAAAGAGAAAAATGCTGGCAGGGAAAGAGTTAACAAACTGTACAACTTAACATGCTTTCACCTCCCACACTTGTCAATCGCCATTTTAAACCTTCATATGTGATCCATATAGCTTGCAACCTAAATAATTATGTTTAATGCATGAGTTGGGATAATTTGTGCTTGTGACTGAGCGGCAACAGAGCGTTCTTGGAGCGAGTGAAAACCTCAACTCTCTGACTTAAAAAAAATCTACTTCTAGCTACAAGCAAAATCATGCTGCTCCAGTCCTCGCTCTGCTCCGGTCACATACTCTGATGCGTACTGGATCCGGGTGATTGTAGTGACCATTTTGACCTGTTGGCTATATGTTGACCACAGAATAAGAAAGAGACAGACTAAAATTAGTGTAGATGCCATTATTATAACAATGTACCAAGTAAATTTGTGTGTTATTGGAAGTGTACATGGTTCCGGTTGTCCTAATTAATGCATCCTAAAAATAATTTAAAGGATTTAAAATATATTTGTTTGTTATGTGTAAGCCAGGTTAAAGAGATGGGTATTCAGTTTAGATTTAAACTGACAGACCCTGTCTACCTCCAAAAAAATGGCAGGTATATGCCCTGGATATATGGTTCTCAGTTAATGGGTTGCCAGTCCCTTTTGGGGTAATTGTGAAGGTAATTGTGAATTTTATATCACAATTCAGACATTTTCTCTCTCAAATGCAAGATAGAATAATGTTAAAAATTGACATCTCATTTTTTTTTTTTTTTTTTTTTTTTCGTCTCAGACTTGTGAGATCCATCCTCTTAAAAAAAAAAAAAAAAAAAAAAACTGATTCGTGAGATAAAACTCACAATTACCTTGTGTTCTCTGTTGGAAATAAGCTTCTGTTGATGCCTATATGAGCAGGTTGCAAAAAAAAATATTTACATGTCTTTGACTGTGTACATTTTTACATTGTGTTGTAAATAAAACCCAAATGGTCAAACCCCCCATTATTTTACTCTCTTCACATTCTTTCCTACTTGACAGTCACATTCAAACTGATGGCCCATTATGTGAGGCCCTTTGTCACACAGGTGTGAATCACTTAATATTCATGGCCATTGTCACTCCCTCACATAAGGGGCATTCTATCACAAAACATGTTTTACCAAAGTTAAATCAATGTATTGTTTTCTGTGAATGAGTGAACATGATGATTTTCACATCATTTTGTAAAATTTGTTGAGTAGCACATTTGTTTGTAAAAAAAAAAAAAAAACTAAACAGTTTTAAGAACAAATGTTCTGTATGTGTTTCATAAGCTTATATTCAGAGACATGTTTTCCCCTAACCACGTATGAGCCTTATTATCTCAGAAATACAAATTTGTACATACATGCTGCTCCCATATTATTGTAGCCCAGTTTGTGCTGATTACAATGTAATCAAACTTTAGCCATTAATATTTTATAAGAAAAAAGCACATTCCAAAACTTCTCCAGTGCCACAAAATCCCCTCAGACCTCAGAGAGTTAATCGCAGAAGTCATGAACAAAAAACAAAAACAAAACATCAACATTAAAACACAGGTAATGGAGATGAGTGTTTTGTTTTAAGGAGTGCATTATTGGCAGTAGGAATTAGTCTTACTTTAATTGTTCCTTTATTATTATTATTATTATTATTTACATTTTGCGTATCATATTTCCATATGGAAATGCATCATTTTAATTAAATGATGACGTCAGTGACACTAACATGCATCAAAACATTGTCTAGTGTCCATTTCACACCAATTTTCTTACTCTAATAATTTATTAAACAGTACTTAGTTTAAGAGAGAAAAGCCTTACACATAAACACCTTCTTATGACTGGCTAACATATTTGCATGTAAATAATAATAGTATCCATCTATATTATTTAGCCATAACTGGCTTCTTTACTCTAAACAGGTGTTGATGATGTGTAAATGAGCTTGGCTATGTGATGAAACATTTGGGGGAAAAGTATGTATGGTTGCATCGTACATCAAACTCTTATTTCAAAGAAATAAGTTTTTTTTTTAATGATCCAATTAAATTTTTTCCTCCAAGTGCTTAAAGAAAAAAAAATGATTGAGACTTGCATTTGAGTCTTGGCAGCTCTGATGACCTTGCAGTATTTGGCTCAGCACTGTATTGAGTGTGGCATTGTGTAAGAGCCCTTGCTGCCACTTCCTGCCCACCACTGAGAGCCTTCTGTCCGTCCCCAGCTGGCCCCAGCAGCGCTCACAATCCCCACAGTGTCTGGCACCACCACAGGTACTCCCCCGACCCACTCCTGCCCTAACGGCCCCATAACGAAGCCCTTTATGGCCCTGCCAGCCTTGCCCCTCCTCAGCATTCAAAGGCAGATCCATCAGTACTGACTACCAATGGCCAGCTCATACTTTTCAGTCATCTATTTAATGAGCAAGACTGAAAACACAGAAAGATGAAATCTGCATTCACATTAAAGCATGTCTACATATCTAGCTTAAACTTGTAGACAAAAAAAAGCTTTAGAGCTGTAGAGATTAAAGTTGAGAAAATGGTGTTTTGAAGTGTAGTGGTGATTATTATATATATATATATATATATATATATATATATATATATATATGGAATGGATACTTTTACTCAGCAAAACCATATTACATCCATAAAAAATATAATTATTTAAAAAAAAAATTATACCATACAATACAACAAGTATAATATAATAATATATAGGAATAATTATATTATATTATATTATATTTACATTATTGTTACAAATTAGGTAGTGCTAAACGAAAGACAAAGAGCTTGAGGAGGATGGTGATCAAAATGAGGAGTTTACTAGATGACGACGTAGAATACAGACAATATACTACACTATAACAGCATTAACATAGACATTAACATTCACATTCAAATTCAAATTACATTCAGAAGTGTTTATACAATCACGGACGAGGAGGAACTGAACAGAACGGGTATTTGAACACACAGAGGGTAATGAGACAACTGGAGACAGGTGGGGAATAATCAATTAACCAAAACAAGGAGGAAGGTGACCAAATAAGGGAACAGTAAGTTTATAATTGTAACAATTATATTATATTATATTATATTATATTATATTATATTATATTATATTATATTATATTATATTATATTATATTATATTATATTATATTATATTATATGGTTGGTTGAACAGAACTCATTCAAGTGTTTTTGCAATGAAAGGTAGAAAGGGCATTTCTTAAGAAGTGGGGTTATACAAGCCTGTTTAAATGTGAAGGGGAAAACAACAGTGTGAAGCGCTGTGTTAACAATGTGAATGAGTGTAGGTACAACGGCAGGAGAAATGGCGTATTATATTATATTATATTATATTATATTATATTATATTATATTATATTATATTATATTATATTATATTATAATAACAGATATGACTCAGCTTTCGATTTCAAGTTAAATACTCTACAAAAATAAAATGAAATAACTTATTCATTTATATAGAAAATAGTAGCAATAGTTATAATTACTAGTAATAGTCATGGTATTTCTGTCAGAACTATGGTGAATATTTATTAGGCTTTGTCTCTTGGCCCCTTTCAATATAATATCTAGTGGGATCACAGATATTTCTTGACATTAGTAGATTAATGGTCAATAATTCCAGACGAAAAGCAGAAATGTTAGATTATTTTTGTAGCGGTGTCCCAGTGATGACGTACAGTGCAGGCTGTGACTCATGTAGGGTTGAGAATGATGTCCCATTACACAAAGTTGGGGGGTTTGCAAACTAAATATACTCCCCCAGAGCAGGTGCAGATCTGCGAGTGGAGACATTCTGGAACACAGCACACACACGTTCCACTCACTGTGTAATGCAAGAACATGTGAACTACTTTATCACCATCTAGTGGATTTCAGCAACCACACAACTGAACACTGCAGAAACAAAAAAATAAAAAAAAAAAAATATATATATATATATATATATATATATATATATATATATATATATATATATATATATATATATATATATATATATAATTGCATAATATTATGCAAATAGTGGCAAATCCTGCAGCATACAGTAAGCTATACATTGAAATATTGTCTAATAAAAAAAGGATTTGTTTTTGAATGTCAAATGCTTCTTTAGCTGAGGCCAAGTTAATTATTTCTTATTATTATATATTTAAGGAATGTCACATTTTAGTAGTTTTGCAACATGCAATTGAACATATTTAGAAAAGATGCTGGGAATAAGTAATACTGGTGAATGATCTTAGTGAAATAGTGTTGCATTATATGCAGTATGTTGCGATGTTTTCATTGCATCACTTTTCTGCAAAATACATACCCAAAGACAGCAGTAAAACGCATAGTCAACAGTTGCTGTGGAGACAGATCTGCAGGCACTAAAAAGCACTCATTTGACACATGGGTGCAGTATTGCTTCACAAACGGAACTTGTGCCCACTGCAGCAACCCGCTTCTGAATAACTGCTTCACCTCCCAGACATTCACAAATCATTTGGCCGTTTAGCTGCATAGTGCCCTGCATTCCTATCATGCATTCAGATCAACTTGCAGTTATCCTTTTCACAGAATGGAATAATATGGAACTGAAATCCAAAGCTGTTTGAGGCAAGGAGTAGAGCTTGTATTTACTGCTCAAGGCACCGTCCCATTATAGCTTACTCATAATTTTAAAGCTGCTTGCTCAGTTGGCAGCTACTGATGCTGGATATTTGTGTCTGTGGTAATTATTTTGTTCTAATAGAGCTGCAGGCTGCAGTTAAGCAGGTTAAATGACTCCCATCTCTTTTATACAGTATCTGATGTTTGTTTTGTTTGCATTCTTCTTTTTATCTCCCCATGATTTTACCCTTAAGCAAATGCACTTCATTTGTAGCTCATTTGTAGAAAGCTTTGAAAAAAAACCTTCAAGGTTCTTTTTCTATAATCAGAGCTTGAAATTTGAGTTATATAGGACTATTCATACTCAATTAAAACCAAAAAAGCCTGCATAGCTGTATGAGACTAGGAAATGATCAGTTTCTTCTAGATCTCTTCGACTTGAGTTGTTTCCATGGCCACCACTGCTTTTTCTTTTTCTGAGGAGATGATACAGGAAAGTTCATTTCACCTTGGGTTCATTGTGAACACTCTTTTCCAGGGCCACAGAGTTGTGTGTGGCATAGTAAAAAAAATAAATAAAAAAAAATAAATAAATAAAAATAAATAAAAATAAATAAATAAATATATATATATATATATATATATATATATATATATATATATATATATATATATAGTAAACAGACAGCAGTTTTGACATAGAGGTGAACTGCTGATACCCACAGCAAGAGACTTGCATATCACCATTAGAAGATTCTCATTAAACAAGTATACTGCAACTTCACAAATATGGAAATTATGTCAGTCAAAGCAAATAATTAACAAATATATTGACACAAAATCCAGTTACGCCTGCATTCTAGTAACAACAAAATAAATAAATTAATTAATTAATGATTGAAAACAAATCTTAAAAGTTAGGTCATTTATCTTTCTTATTATTGATTACTGTAATAGCTGCCTTTGCCATATTAATCCATATTATTATGCATATTTTATTAAAAAGATTAGCCATATCCAAGTCTGTTCAGTTATTTGTATATACAGGTGCATCTCAATAAATTAGAATGTCATGAAAAGTTCATTTATTTCAGTAATTCAACTCAAATTCGGAAACTTGTGTATTAAATAAATTCAATGCAGAAAGACTGAAGTAGTTTAAGTCTTTGGCTATTGTAATTGTGATGATTTTGGCTCACATTTAACAAAAACCCACCAATTCACTATCTCAACAAATTAGAATATGGTGACATGCCAATCAGCTAATCAACTCAAAACACCTGCAAAGGTTTCCTGAGCCTTCAAAAT